>NW_028253125.1:0-249653 GCF_964263255.1 Lissotriton vulgaris
TCTTTTGTCGAAAATCAGCGTTTTTGCTCGAACATTAAATGCCTCCAAATGGTATTTAATTAACTTCCCGAGCCCCTGGAAGCATGAAAATCACTTTAAACATGCTAATTTTAGCTCTAACACTGATGATCCACCTACAAATGTGAACTGACGTTCAAAAATAAAACATTTGAAAACGGACCATTTTCCACATTTCTGAAGCATGACGTAATGGGGGGGTGTTATCTCTTTTGTCGAAAATCAGCCGTTTTTGCTCGAACATTAAATGCCTCCAAATGGTATTTAATTAACTTCCCGAGCCCCTGGAAGCATGAAAATCACTTTAAACATGCTAATTTTAGCTCTAACACTGATGATCCACCTACAAATGTGAACTGACGTTCAAAAATAAAACATTTGAAAAAAACGGACCATTTTCCACATTTCTGAAGCATGACGTAATGGGGGGGTGTTATCTCTTTTGTCGAAAATCAGCCGTTTTTGCTCGACATTAAATGCCTCCAAATGGTATTTATTTCACTTCCCGGTGTGAAGAAACCCTTTTTGAGAACTCAGAGTGAGTAAATTGGCCATTTTCATGCACTTTTAAACCATTCCATAAATCTTGTGTTTTTGGGCCCCTGGAAGCATGAAAATCACTTTAAACATGCTAATTTTAGCTCTAACACTGATGATCCACCTACAAATGTGAACTGACGTTCAAAAATAAAACATTTGAAAACGGACCATTTTCCACATTTCTGAAGCATGGACGTAATGGGGGGGTGTTATCTCTTTTGTCGAAAATCAGCCGTTTTTGCTCGAACATTAAATGCCTCCAAATGGTATTTAAATTAACTTCCCCGAGCCCCTGGAAGCATGAAAATCACTTTAAACATGCTAATTTTAGCTCTAACACTGATGATCCACCTACAAATGTGAACTGACGTTCAAAAATAAAACATTTGAAAACGGACCATTTTCCACATTTCTGAAGCATGACGTAATGGGGGGGGGGGGGTGGTTATCTCTTTTGTCGAAAATCAGCCGTTTTTGCTCGAACATTAAATGCCTCCCAAATGGTATTTAATTAACTTCCCGAGCCCCTGGAAGCATGAAAATCACTTTAAACATGCTAATTTTAGCTCTAACACTGATGATCCACCTACAAATGTGAACTGACGTTCAAAAATAAAACATTTGAAAAACGGACCATTTTCCACATTTTCTGAAGCATGACGTAATGGGGGGGTGTTATCTCTTTTGTCGAAAATTAGCCGTTTTTGCTCGAACATTAAATGCCTCCAAATGGTATTTAATTAACTTCCCGAGCCCCTGGAAGCATGAAAATCACTTTAAACATGCTAATTTTAGCTCTAACACTGATGATCCACCTACAAATGTGAACTGACGTTCAAAAATAAAACATTTGAAAACGGACCATTTTCCACATTTCTGAAGCATGACGTAATGGGGGGGTGTTATCTCTTTTGTCGAAAATCAGCCGTTTTTGCTCGAACATTAAATGCCTCCAAATGGTATTTAATTAACTTCCCGAGCCCCTGGAAGCATGAAAATCACTTTAAACATGCTAATTTTAGCTCTAACACTGATGATCCACCTACAAATGTGAACTGACGTTCAAAAATAAAAACATTTGAAAACGGACCATTTTCCACATTTCTGAAGCATGACGTAATGGGGGGGTGTTATCTCTTTTGTCGAAAATCAGCCGTTTTGCTCGAACATTAAATGCCTCCAAATGGTATTTATTTCACTTCCCGGGGTGAAGAACCCCTTTTTGAGAACTCAGAGTGAGTAAATTGGCCATTTTCATGCACTTTTAACCATTCCATTAATCTTGTGTTTTGGGCCCCTGGAAGCATGAAAATCACTTTAAACATGCTAATTTTAGCTCTAACACTGATGATCCACCTACAAATGTGAACTGACGTTCAAAAATAAAACATTTGAAAACGGACCATTTTCCACATTTCTGAAGCATGACGTAATGGGGGGGTGTTATCTCTTTTGTCGAAAATTAGCCTTTTTTGCTCGAACATTAAATGCCTCCAAATGGTATTTAATTAACTTCCCGAGCCCCTGGAAGCATGAAAATCACTTTAAACATGCTAATTTTAGCTCTAACACTGATGATCCACCTACAAATGTGAACTGACGTTCAAAAATAAAAACATTTGAAAACGGACCATTTTCCACATTTCTGAAGCATGACGTAATGGGGGGGGTGTTATCTCTTTTGTCGAAAATCAGCCGTTTTTGCTCGAACATTAAATGCCTCCAAATGGTATTTAATTAACTTCCCGAGCCCCTGGAAGCATGAAAATCACTTTAAACATGCTAATTTTAGCTCTAACACTGATGATCCACCTACAAATGTGAACTGACGTTCAAAAATAAAACATTTGAAAACGGACCATTTTCCACATTTCTGAAGCATGACGTAATGGGGGGGTGTTATCTCTTTTGTCGAAAATCAGCCGTTTTTGCTCGAACATTAAATGCCTCCAAATGTATTTATTTCACTTCCCCGGGGTGAAGAACCCCTTTTTGAGAACTCAGAGTGAGTAAATTGGCCATTTTCATGCACTTTTAACCATTCCATTAATCTTGTGTTTTGGGCCCCTGGAAGCATGAAAATCACTTTAAACATGCTAATTTTAGCTCTAACACTGATGATCCACCTACAAATGTGAACTGACGTTCAAAAATAAAACATTTGAAAACGGACCATTTTCCACATTTCTGAAGCATGACGTAATGGGGGGGTGTTATCTCTTTTGTCGAAAATCAGCCGTTTTTGCTCGAACATTAAATGCCTCCAAATGGTATTTAATTAACTTCCCGAGCCCCTGGAAGCATGAAAATCACTTTAAACATGCTAATTTTAGCTCTAACACTGATGATCCACCTACAAATGTGAACTGACGTTCAAAAATAAAACATTTGAAAACGGACCATTTTCCACATTTCTGAAGCATGACGTAATGGGGGGGTGTTATCTCTTTTGTCGAAAATCAGCCGTTTTGCTCGAACATTAAATGCCTCCAAATGGTATTTATTTCACTTCCCGAGCCCCTGGAAGCATGAAAATCACTTTAAACATGCTAATTTTAGCTCTAACACTGATGATCCACCTACAAATGTGAACTGACGTTCAAAAATAAAACATTTGAAAACGGACCATTTTCCACATTTCTGAAGCATGACGTAATGGGGGGGTGTTATCTCTTTTGTCGAAAATCAGCCGTTTTTGCTCGAACATTAAATGCCTCCAAATGGTATTTATTTCACTTCCCGGGGTGAAGAAACCCTTTTTGAGAACTCAGAGTGAGTAAATTGGCCATTTTCATGCACTTTTAACCATTCCATAAATCTTGTGTTTTGGGCCCCTGGAAGCATGAAAATCACTTTAAACATGCTAATTTTAGCTCTAACACTGATGATCCACCTACAAATGTGAACTGACGTTCAAAAATAAAACATTTGAAAACGGACCATTTTCCACATTTCTGAAGCATGACGTAATGGGGGGGGTGTTATCTCTTTTGTCGAAAATCAGCCGTTTTTGCTCGAACATTAAATGCCTCCAAATGGTATTTAATTAACTTCCCGAGCCTCTGGAAGCATGAAAATCACTTTAAACATGCTAATTTTAGCTCTAACACTGATGATCCACCTACAAATGTGAACTGACGTTCAAAAATAAAACATTTGAAAATGGACCATTTTCCACATTTCTGAAGCATGACGTAATGGGGGGGTGTTATCTCTTTTGTCGAAAATCAGCCGTTTTTGCTCGAACATTAAATGTCTCCAAATGGTATTTAATTAACTTCCCGAGCCCCTGGAAGCATGAAAATCACTTTAAACATGCTAATTTTAGCTCTAACACTGATGATCCACCTACAAATGTGAACTGACGTTCAAAAATAAAACATTTGAAACGGACCATTTTCCACATTTCTGAAGCATGACGTAATGGGGGGGTGTTATCTCTTTTGTCGAAAATCAGCCGTTTTTGCTCGAACATTAAATGCCTCCAAATGGTATTTAATTAACTTCCCGGGGTGAAGAAACCTTTTTTGAGAACTCAGAGTGAGTAAATTGGCCATTTTCATGCACTTTTAACCATTCCATAAATCTTGTGTTTTGGGCCCCTGGAAGCATGAAAATCACTTTAAACATGCTAATTTTAGCTCTAAAACTGATGATCCACCTACAAATGTGAACTGACGTTCAAAAATAAAACATTTGAAAAACGGACCATTTTCCACATTTCTGAAGCATGACGTAATGGGGGGGGTGTTATCTCTTTTGTCGAAAATCAGCCGTTTTTGCTCGAACATTAAATGCCTCCAAATGGTATTTATTTCACTTCCCGAGCCCCTGGAAGCATGAAAATCACTTTAAACATGCTAATTTTAGCTCTAACACTGATGATCCACCTACAAATGTGAACTGACGTTCAACAATAAAACATTTGAAAACGGACCATTTTCCACATTTCTGAAGCATGACGTAATGGGGGGGTGTTATCTCTTTTGTCGAAAATCAGCCGTTTTTGCTCGAACATTAAATGCCTCCAAATGGTATTTATTTCACTTCCCGGGGTGAAGAAACCCTTTTTGAGAACTCAGAGTGAGTAAATTGGCCATTTTCATGCACTTTTAACCATTCCATAAATCTTGTGTTTTGGGCCCCTGGAAGCATGAAAATCACTTTAAACATGCTAATTTTAGCTCTAACACTGATGATCCACCTACAAATGTGAACTGACGTTCAAAAATAAAACATTTGAAAACGGACCATTTTCCACATTTCTGAAGCATGACGTAATGGGGGGGTGTTATCTCTTTTGTCGAAAATCAGCCGTTTTTGCTCGAACATTAAATGCCTCCAAATGGTATTTAATTAACTTCCCGAGCCCCTGGAAGCATGAAAATCACTTTAAACATGCTAATTTTAGCTCTAACACTGATGATCCACCTACAAATGTGAACTGACGTTCAAAAATAAAACATTTGAAAACGGACCATTTTCCACATTTCTGAAGCATGACGTAATGGGGGGGGTGTTATCTCTTTTGTCGAAAATCAGCCGTTTTTGCTCGAACATTAAATGCCTCCAAATGGTATTTAATTAACTTCCCGAGCCCCTGGAAGCATGAAAATCACTTTAAACATGCTAATTTTAGCTCTAACACTGATGATCCACCTACAAATGTGAACTGACGTTCAAAAATAAAACATTTGAAAACGGACCATTTTCCACATTTCTGAAGCATGACGTAATGGGGGGGTGTTATCTCTTTTGTCGAAAATCAGCCGTTTTTGCTCGAACATTAAATGCCTCCAAATGGTATTTAATTACCTTCCCGAGCCCCTGGAAGCATGAAAATCACTTTAAACATGCTAATTTTAGCTCTAACACTGATGATCCACCTACAAATGTGAACTGACGTTCAAAAATAAAACATTTGAAAACGGACCATTTTCCACATTTCTGAAGCATGACGTAATGGGGGGGTGTTATCTCTTTTGTCGAAAATCAGCCGTTTTTGCTCGAACATTAAATGCCTCCAAATGGTATTTAATTAACTTCCCGAGCCCCTGGAAGCATGAAAATCACTTTAAACATGCTAATTTTAGCTCTAACACTGATGATCCACCTACAAATGTGAACTGACGTTCAAAAATAAAACATTTGAAAACGGACCATTTTCCACATTTCTGAAGCATGACGTAATGGGGGGGTGTTATCTCTTTTGTCGAAAATCAGCCGTTTTTGCTCGAACATTAAATGCCTCCAAATGGTATTTAATTAACTTCCCGAGCCCCTGGAAGCATGAAAATCACTTTAAACATGCTAATTTTAGCTCTAACACTGATGATCCACCTACAAATGTGAACTGACGTTCAAAAATAAAACATTTGAAAACGGACCATTTTCCACATTTCTGAAGCATGACGTAATGGGGGGGTGTTATCTCTTTTGTCGAAAATCAGCCGTTTTTGCTCGAACATTAAATGCCTCCAAATGGTATTTATTTCACTTCCCGGGGTGAAGAACCCCTTTTTGAGAGCTCAGAGTAAGTAAATTGGCCATTTTCATGCACTTTTAACCATTCCATTAATCTTGTGTTTTGGTCCCCCTGGAAGCATGAAAATCACTTTAAACATGCTAATTTTAGCTCTAACACTGATGATCCACCTACAAATGTGAACTGACGTTCAAAAATAAAACATTTGAAAACGGACCATTTTCCACATTTCTGAAGCATGACGTAATGGGGGGGTGTTATCTCTTTTGTCGAAAATCAGCCGTTTTTGCTCGAACATTAAATGCCTCCAAATGGTATTTAATTAACTTCCCGAGCCCCTGGAAGCATGAAAATCACTTTAAACATGCTAATTTTAGCTCTAACACTGATGATCCACCTACAAATGTGAACTGACGTTCAAAAATAAAACATTTGAAAACGGACCATTTTCCACATTTCTGAAGCATGACGTAATGGGGGGGGTGTTATCTCTTTTGTCGAAAATCAGCCGTTTTTGCTCGAACATTAAATGCCTCCAAATGGTATTTATTTCACTTCCCGAGCCCCTGGAAGCATGAAAATCACTTTAAACATGCTAATTTTAGCTCTAACACTGATGATCCACCTACAAATGTGAACTGACGTTCAAAAATAAAACATTTGAAAACGGACCATTTTCCACATTTCTGAAGCATGACGTAATGGGGGGGTGTTATCTCTTTTGTCGAAAATCAGCCGTTTTTGCTCGAACATTAAATGCCTCCAAATGGTATTTATTTCACTTCCCTGGGTGAAGAAACCCTTTTTGAGAACTCAGAGTGAGTAAATTGGCCATTTTCATGCACTTTTAACCATTCCATAAATCTTGTGTTTTGGGCCCCTGGAAGCATGAAAATCACTTTAAACATGCTAATTTTAGCTCTAACACTGATGATCCACCTACAAATGTGAACTGACGTTCAAAAATAAAACATTTGAAAACGGACCATTTTCCACATTTCTGAAGCATGACGTAATGGGGGGGTGTTATCTCTTTTGTCGAAAATCAGCCGTTTTTGCTCGAACATTAAATGCCTCCAAATGGTATTTAATAACTTCCCGAGCCCCTGGAAGCATGAAAATCACTTTAAACATGCTAATTTTAGCTCTAACACTGATGATCCACCTACAAATGTGAACTGACGTTCAAAAATAAAACATTTGAAAACGGACCATTTTCCACATTTCTGAAGCATGACGTAATGGGGGGGTGTTATCTCTTTTGTCGAAAATCAGCCGTTTTTGCTCGAACATTAAATGCCTCCAAATGGTATTTAATTAACTTCCCGAGCCCCTGGAAGCATGAAAATCACTTTAAACATGCTAATTTTAGCTCTAACACTGATGATCCACCTACAAATGTGAACTGACGTTCAAAAATAAAACATTTGAAAACGGACCATTTTCCACATTTCTGAAGCATGACGTAATGGGGGGGGTTTATCTCTTTTGTCGAAAATCAGCCGTTTTTGCTCGAACAGTAAATGCCTCCAAATGGTATTTAATTAACTTCCCGAGCCCCTGGAAGCATGAAAATCACTTTAAACATGCTAATTTTAGCTCTAACACTGATGATCCACCTACAAATGTGAACTGACGTTCAAAAATAAAACATTTGAAAACGGACCATTTTCCACATTTCTGAAGCATGACGTAATGGGGGGGTGTTATCTCTTTTGTCGAAAATCAGCCGTTTTTGCTCGAACATTAAATGCCTCCAAATGGTATTTAATTAACTTCCCGAGCCCCTGGAAGCATGAAAATCACTTTAAACATGCTAATTTTAGCTCTAACACTGATGATCCACCTACAAATGTGAACTGACGTTCAAAAATAAAACATTTGAAAACGGACCATTTTCCACATTTCTGAAGCATGACGTAATGGGGGGGTGTTATCTCTTTTGTCGAAAATCAGCCATTTTTGCTCGAACATTAAATGCCTCCAAATGGTATTTAATTAACTTCCCGGGGTGAAGAAACCCTTTTTGAGAACTCAGAGTGAGTAAATTGGCCATTTTCATGCACTTTTAACCATTCCATAAATCTTGTGTTTTGGGCCCCTGGAAGCATGAAAATCACTTTAAACATGCTAATTTTAGCTCTAACACTGATGATCCACCTACAAATGTGAACTGACGTTCAAAAATAAAACATTTGAAAACGGACCATTTTCCACATTACTGAAGCATGACGTAATGGGGGGTGTTATCTCTTTTGTCGAAAATCAGCCGTTTTTGCTCGAACATTAAATGCCTCCAAATGGTATTTAATTAACTTCCCGAGCCCCTGGAAGCATGAAAATCACTTTAAACATGCTAATTTTAGCTCTAACACTGATGATCCACCTACAAATGTGAACTGACGTTCAAAAATAAAACATTTGAAAACGGACCATTTTCCACATTTCTGAAGCATGACGTAATGGGGGGGTGTTATCTCTTTTGTCGAAAATCAGCCGTTTTTGCTCGAACATTAAATGCCTCCAAATGGTATTTAATTAACTTCCCGAGCCCCTGGAAGCATGAAAATCACTTTAAACATGCTAATTTTAGCTCTAACACTGATGATCCACCTACAAATGTGAACTGACGTTCAAAAATAAAACATTTGAAAACGGACCATTTTCCACATTTCTGAAGCATGACGTAATGGGGGGGTGTTATCTCTTTTGTCGAAAATCAGCCGTTTTTGCTCGAACATTAAATGCCTCCAAATGGTATTTATTTCACTTCCCGGGGTGAAGAAACCCTTTTTGAGAACTCAGAGTGAGTAAATTGGCCATTTTCATGCACTTTTAACCATTCCATAAATCTTGTGTTTTGGGCCCCTGGAAGCATGAAAATCACTTTAAACATGCTAATTTTAGCTCTAACACTGATGATCCACCTACAAATGTGAACTGACGTTCAAAAATAAAACATTTGAAAACGGACCATTTTCCACATTTCTGAAGCATGACGTAATGGGGGGGTGTTATCTCTTTTGTCGAAAATCAGCCGTTTTTGCTCGAACATTAAATGCCTCCAAATGGTATTTAATTAACTTCCCGAGCCCCTGGAAGCATGAAAATCACTTTAAACATGCTAATTTTAGCTCTAACACTGATGATCCACCTACAAATGTGAACTGACGTTCAAAAATAAAACATTTGAAAACGGACCATTTTCCACATTTCTGAAGCATGACGTAATGGGGGGGGGTGTTATCTCTTTTGTCGAAAATCAGCCGTTTTTGCTCGAACATTAAATGCCTCCAAATGGTATTTAATTAACTTCCCGAGCCCCTGGAAGCATGAAAATCACTTTAAACATGCTAATTTCAGCTCTAACACTGATGATCCACCTACAAATGTGAACTGACGTTCAAAAATAAAACATTTGAAAACGGACCATTTTCCACATTCTGAAGCATGACGTAATGGGGGGGTGTTATCTCTTTTGTCGAAAATCAGCCGTTTTTGCTCGAACATTAAATGCCTCCAAATGGTATTTAATTAACTTCCCGAGCCCCTGGAAGCATGAAAATCACTTTAAACATGCTAATTTTAGCTCTAACACTGATGATCCACCTACAAATGTGAACTGACGTTCAAAAATAAAACATTTGAAAACGGACCATTTTCCACATTTCTGAAGCATGACGTAATGGGGGGGTGTTATCTCTTTTGTCGAAAATCAGCCGTTTTTGCTCGAACATTAAATGCCTCCAAATGGTATTTAATTAACTTCCCGGGGTGAAGAAACCCCTTTTTGAGAACTCAGAGTGAGTAAATTGGCCATTTTCATGCACTTTTAACCATTCCATAAATCTTGTGTTTTGGGCCCCTGGAAGCATGAAAATCACTTTAAACATGCTAATTTTAGCTCTAACACTGATGATCCACCTACAAATGTGAACTGACGTTCAAAAATAAAACATTTGAAAACGGACCATTTTCCACATTTCTGAAGCATGACGTAATGGGGGGGTGTTATCTCTTTTGTCGAAAATCAGCCGTTTTTGCTCGAACATTAAATGCCTCCAAATGGTATTTAATTAACTTCCCGAGCCCCTGGAAGCATGAAAATCACTTTAAACATGCTAATTTTAGCTCTAACACTGATGATCCACCTACAAATGTGAACTGACGTTCAAAAATAAAACATTTGAAAACGGACCATTTTCCACATTTCTGAAGCATGACGTAATGGGGGGGTGTTATCTCTTTTGTCGAAAATCAGCCGTTTTTGCTCGAACATTAAATGCCTCCAAATGGTATTTAATTAACTTCCCGAGCCCCTGGAAGCATGAAAATCACTTTAAACATGCTAATTTTAGCTCTAACACTGATGATCCACCTACAAATGTGAACTGACGTTCAAAAATAAAACATTTGAAAACGGACCATTTTCCACATTTCTGAAGCATGACGTAATGGGGGGGTGTTATCTCTTTTGTCGAAAATCAGCCGTTTTTGCTCGAACATTAAATGCCTCCAAATGGTATTTATTTCACTTCCCGGGGTGAAGAAACCCTTTTTGAGAACTCAGAGTGAGTAAATTGGCCATTTTCATGCACTTTTAACCATTCCATAAATCTTGTGTTTTGGGCCCCTGGAAGCATGAAAATCACTTTAAACATGCTAATTTTAGCTCTAACACTGATGATCCACCTACAAATGTGAACTGACGTTCAAAAATAAAACATTTGAAAACGGACCATTTTCCACATTTCTGAAGCATGACGTAATGGGGGGGTGTTATCTCTTTTGTCGAAAATCAGCCGTTTTTGCTCGAACATTAAATGCCTCCAAATGGTATTTAATTAACTTCCCGAGCCCCTGGAAGCATGAAAATCACTTTAAACATGCTAATTTTAGCTCTAACACTGATGATCCACCTACAAATGTGAACTGACGTTCAAAAATAAAACATTTGAAAACGGACCATTTTCCACATTTCTGAAGCATGACGTAATGGGGGGGGGGGTGTTATCTCTTTTGTCGAAAATCAGCCGTTTTTGCTCGAACATTAAATGCCTCCAAATGGTATTTAATTAACTTCCCGAGCCCCTGGAAGCATGAAAATCACTTTAAACATGCTAATTTTAGCTCTAACACTGATGATCCACCTACAAATGTGAACTGACGTTCAAAAATAAAACATTTGAAAACGGACCATTTTCCACATTTCTGAAGCATGACGTAATGGGGGGGGTGTTATCTCTTTTGTCGAAAATTAGCCGTTTTTGCTCGAACATTAAATGCCTCCAAATGGTATTTAATTAACTTCCCGAGCCCCTGGAAGCATGAAAATCACTTTAACATGCTAATTTTAGCTCTAACACTGATGATCCACCTACAAATGTGAACTGACGTTCAAAAATAAAACATTTGAAAACGGACCATTTTCCACATTTCTGAAGCATGACGTAATGGGGGGGTGTTATCTCTTTTGTCGAAAATCAGCCGTTTTTGCTCGAACATTAAATGCCTCCAAATGGTATTTAATTAACTTCCCGAGCCCCTGGAAGCATGAAAATCACTTTAAACATGCTAATTTTAGCTCTAACACTGATGATCCACCTACAAATGTGAACTGACGTTCAAAAATAAAACATTTGAAAACGGACCATTTTCCACATTTCTGAAGCATGACGTAATGGGGGGGTGTTATCTCTTTTGTCGAAAATCAGCCGTTTTTGCTCGAACATTAAATGCCTCCAAATGGTATTTAATTCACTTCCCGGGGTGAAGAACCCTTTTTGAGAACTCAGAGTGAGTAAATTGGCCATTTTCATGCACTTTTAACCATTCCATTAAATCTTGTGTTTTGGGCCCCTGGAAGCATGAAAATCACTTTAAACATGCTAATTTTAGCTCTAACACTGATGATCCACCTACAAATGTGAACTGACGTTCAAAAATAAAACATTTGAAAACGGACCATTTTCCACATTTCTGAAGCATGACGTAATGGGGGGGTGTTATCTCTTTTGTCGAAAATTAGCCGTTTTTGCTCGAACATTAAATGCCTCCAAATGGTATTTAATTAACTTCCCGAGCCCCTGGAAGCATGAAAATCACTTTAAACATGCTAATTTTAGCTCTAACACTGATGATCCACCTACAAATGTGAACTGACGTTCAAAAATAAAACATTTGAAAACGGACCATTTTCCACATTTCTGAAGCATGACGTAATGGGGGGGTGTTATCTCTTTTGTCGAAAATCAGCCGTTTTTGCTTGAACATTAAATGCCTCCAAATGGTATTTAATTAACTTCCCGAGCCCCTGGAAGCATGAAAATCACTTTAAACATGCTAATTTTAGCTCTAACACTGATGATCCACCTACAAATGTGAACTGACGTTCAAAAATAAAACATTTGAAAACGGACCATTTTCCACATTTCTGAAGCATGACGTAATGGGGGGGTGTTATCTCTTTTGTCGAAAATCAGCCGTTTTTGCTCGAACATTAAATGCCTCCAAATGGTATTTATTTCACTTCCCGGGGTGAAGAACCCCTTTTTGAGAACTCAGAGTGAGTAAATTGGCCATTTTCATGCACTTTTAACCATTCCATTAATCTTGTGTTTTGGGCCCCTGGAAGCATGAAAATCACTTTAAACATGCTAATTTTAGCTCTAACACTGATGATCCACCTACAAATGTGAACTGACGTTCAAAAATAAAACATTTGAAAACGGACCATTTTCCACATTTCTGAAGCATGACGTAATGGGGGGGTGTTATCTCTTTTGTCGAAAATCAGCCGTTTTTGCTCGAACATTAAATGCCTCCAAATGGTATTTAATTAACTTCCCGAGCCCCTGGAAGCATGAAAATCACTTTAAACATGCTAATTTTAGCTCTAACACTGATGATCCACCTACAAATGTGAACTGACGTTCAAAAATAAAACATTTGAAAACGGACCATTTTCCACATTTCTGAAGCATGACGTAATGGGGGGGGTGTTATCTCTTTTGTCGAAAATCAGCCGTTTTTGCTCGAACATTAAATGCCTCCAAATGGTATTTAATTCACCTTCCCGAGCCCCTGGAAGCATGAAAATCACTTTAAACATGCTAATTTTAGCTCTAACACTGATGATCCACCTACAAATGTGAACTGACGTTCAAAAATAAAACATTTGAAAACGGACCATTTTCCACATTTCTGAAGCATGACGTAATGGGGGGGTGTTATCTCTTTTGTCGAAAATCAGCCGTTTTTGCTCGAACATTAAATGCCTCCAAATGGTATTTATTTCACTTCCCGGGGTGAAGAAACCCCTTTTTGAGAACTCAGAGTGAGTAAATTGGCCATTTTCATGCACTTTTAACCATTCCATAAATCTTGTGTTTTGGGCCCCTGGAAGCATGAAAATCACTTTAAACATGCTAATTTTAGCTCTAACACTGATGATCCACCTACAAATGTGAACTGACGTTCAAAAAAAAACATTTGAAAACGGACCATTTTCCACATTTCTGAAGCATGACGTAATGGGGGGGGTGTTATCTCTTTTGTCGAAAATCAGCCGTTTTTGCTCGAACATTAAATGCCTCCAAATGGTATTTAATTAACTTCCCGAGCCTCTGGAAGCATGAAAATCACTTTAAACATGCTAATTTTAGCTCTAACACTGATGATCCACCTACAAATGTGAACTGACGTTCAAAAATAAAACATTTGAAAATGGACCATTTTCCACATTTCTGAAGCATGACGTAATGGGGGGGTGTTATCTCTTTTGTCGAAAATCAGCCGTTTTTGCTCGAACATTAAATGTCTCCAAATGGTATTTAATTTAACTTCCCGAGCCCCTGGAAGCATGAAAATCACTTTAAACATGCTAATTTTAGCTCTAACACTGATGATCCACCTACAAATGTGAACTGACGTTCAAAAATAAAACATTTGAAAACGGACCATTTTCCACATTTCTGAAGCATGACGTAATGGGGGGGTGTTATCTCTTTTGTCGAAAATCAGCCGTTTTTGCTCGAACATTAAATGCCTCCAAATGGTATTTAATTAACTTCCCGGGGTGAAGAAACCTTTTTTTGAGAACTCAGAGTGAGTAAATTGGCCATTTTCATGCACTTTTAACCATTCCATAAATCTTGTGTTTTGGGCCCTGGAAGCATGAAAATCACTTTAAACATGCTAATTTTAGCTCTAAAACTGATGATCCACCTACAAATGTGAACTGACGTTCAAAAATAAAACATTTGAAAAAAACGGACCATTTTCCACATTTCTGAAGCATGACGTAATGGGGGGGTGTTATCTCTTTTGTCGAAAATCAGCCGTTTTTGCTCGAACATTAAATGCCTCCAAATGGTATTTATTTCACTTCCCGAGCCCCTGGAAGCATGAAAATCACTTTAAACATGCTAATTTTAGCTCTAACACTGATGATCCACCTACAAATGTGAACTGACGTTTAACAATAAAACATTTGAAAACGGACCATTTTCCACATTTCTGAAGCATGACGTAATGGGGGGGTGTTATCTCTTTTGTCGAAAATCAGCCGTTTTTGCTCGAACATTAAATGCCTCCAAATGGTATTTATTTCACTTCCCGGGGTGAAGAAACCCTTTTTGAGAACTCAGAGTGAGTAAATTGGCCATTTTCATGCACTTTTAACCATTCCATAAATCTTGTGTTTTGGGCCCCTGGAAGCATGAAAATCACTTTAAACATGCTAATTTTAGCTCTAACACTGATGATCCACCTACAAATGTGAACTGACGTTCAAAAATAAAACATTTGAAAACGGACCATTTTCCACATTTCTGAAGCATGACGTAATGGGGGGGTGTTATCTCTTTTGTCGAAAATCAGCCGTTTTTGCTCGAACATTAAATGCCTCCAAATGGTATTTAATTAACTTCCCGAGCCCCTGGAAGCATGAAAATCACTTTAAACATGCTAATTTTAGCTCTAACACTGATGATCCACCTACAAATGTGAACTGACGTTCAAAAATAAAACATTTGAAAACGGACCATTTTCCACATTTCTGAAGCATGACGTAATGGGGGGGGTGTTATCTCTTTTGTCGAAAATCAGCCGTTTTTGCTCGAACATTAAATGCCTCCAAATGGTATTTAATTAACTTCCCGAGCCCCTGGAAGCATGAAAATCACTTTAAACATGCTAATTTTAGCTCTAACACTGATGATCCACCTACAAATGTGAACTGACGTTCAAAAATAAAACATTTGAAAACGGACCATTTTCCACATTTCTGAAGCATGACGTAATGGGGGGGTGTTATCTCTTTTGTCGAAAATCAGCCGTTTTTGCTCGAACATTAAATGCCTCCAAATGGTATTTAATTACCTTCCCGAGCCCCTGGAAGCATGAAAATCACTTTAAACATGCTAATTTTAGCTCTAACACTGATGATCCACCTACAAATGTGAACTGACGTTCAAAAATAAAACATTTGAAAACGGACCATTTTCCACATTTCTGAAGCATGACGTAATGGGGGGGTGTTATCTCTTTTGTCGAAAATCAGCCGTTTTTGCTCGAACATTAAATGCCTCCAAATGGTATTTAATTAACTTCCCAAGCCCCTGGAAGCATGAAAATCACTTTAAACATGCTAATTTTAGCTCTAACACTGATGATCCACCTACAAATGTGAACTGACGGTCAAAAATAAAACATTTGAAAACGGACCATTTTCCACATTTCTGAAGCATGACGTAATGGGGGGGTGTTATCTCTTTTGTCGAAAATCAGCCGTTTTTGCTCGAACATTAAATGCCTCCAAATGGTATTTAATTAACTTCCCGAGCCCCTGGAAGCATGAAAATCACTTTAAACATGCTAATTTTAGCTCTAACACTGATGATCCACCTACAAATGTGAACTGACGTTCAAAAATAAAACATTTGAAAACGGACCATTTTCCACATTTCTGAAGCATGACGTAATGGGGGGGTGTTATCTCTTTTGTCGAAAATCAGCCGTTTTTGCTCGAACATTAAATGCCTCCAAATGGTATTTATTTCACTTCCCGGGGTGAAGAACCCCTTTTTGAGAGCTCAGAGTAAGTAAATTGGCCATTTTCATGCACTTTTAACCATTCCATTAATCTTGTGTTTTGGTCCCCTGGAAGCATGAAAATCACTTTAAACATGCTAATTTTAGCTCTAACACTGATGATCCACCTACAAATGTGAACTGACGTTCAAAAATAAAACATTTGAAAACGGACCATTTTCCACATTTCTGAAGCATGACGTAATGGGGGGGTGTTATCTCTTTTGTCGAAAATCAGCCGTTTTTGCTCGAACATTAAATGCCTCCAAATGGTATTTAATTAACTTCCCGAGCCCCTGGAAGCATGAAAATCACTTTAAACATGCTAATTTTAGCTCTAACACTGATGATCCACCTACAAATGTGAACTGACGTTCAAAAATAAAACATTTGAAAACGGACCATTTTCCACATTTCTGAAGCATGACGTAATGGGGGGGGTGTTATCTCTTTTGTCGAAAATCAGCCGTTTTTGCTCGAACATTAAATGCCTCCAAATGGTATTTATTTCACTTCCCGAGCCCCTGGAAGCATGAAAATCACTTTAAACATGCTAATTTTAGCTCTAACACTGATGATCCACCTACAAATGTGAACTGACGTTCAAAAATAAAACATTTGAAAACGGACCATTTTCCACATTTCTGAAGCATGACGTAATGGGGGGGTGTTATCTCTTTTGTCGAAAATCAGCCGTTTTTGCTCGAACATTAAATGCCTCCAAATGGTATTTATTTCACTTCCCGGGGTGAAGAAACCCTTTTTGAGAACTCAGAGTGAGTAAATTGGCCATTTTCATGCACTTTTAACCATTCCATAAATCTTGTGTTTTGGGCCCCTGGAAGCATGAAAATCACTTTAAACATGCTAATTTTAGCTCTAACACTGATGATCCACCTACAAATGTGAACTGACGTTCAAAAATAAAACATTTGAAAACGGACCATTTTCCACATTTCTGAAGCATGACGTAATGGGGGGGTGTTATCTCTTTTGTCGAAAATCAGCCGTTTTTGCTCGAACATTAAATGCCTCCAAATGGTATTTAATAACTTCCCGAGCCCCTGGAAGCATGAAAATCACTTTAAACATGCTAATTTTAGCTCTAACACTGATGATCCACCTACAAATGTGAACTGACGTTCAAAAATAAAACATTTGAAAACGGACCATTTTCCACATTTCTGAAGCATGACGTAATGAGGGGGTGTTATCTCTTTTGTCGAAAATCAGCCGTTTTTGCTCGAACATTAAATGCCTCCAAATGGTATTTAATTAACTTCCCGAGCCCCTGGAAGCATGAAAATCACTTTAAACATGCTAATTTTAGCTCTAACACTGATGATCCACCTACAAATGTGAACTGACGTTCAAAAATAAAACATTTGAAAACGGACCATTTTCCACATTTCTGAAGCATGACGTAATGGGGGGGGTTTATCTCTTTTGTCGAAAATCAGCCGTTTTTGCTCGAACAGTAAATGCCTCCAAATGGTATTTAATTAACTTCCCGAGCCCCTGGAAGCATGAAAATCACTTTAAACATGCTAATTTTAGCTCTAACACTGATGATCCACCTACAAATGTGAACTGACGTTCAAAAATAAAACATTTGAAAACGGACCATTTTCCACATTTCTGAAGCATGACGTAATGGGGGGGTGTTATCTCTTTTGTCGAAAATCAGCCGTTTTTGCTCGAACATTAAATGCCTCCAAATGGTATTTAATTAACTTCCCGAGCCCCTGGAAGCATGAAAATCACTTTAAACATGCTAATTTTAGCTCTAACACTGATGATCCACCTACAAATGTGAACTGACGTTCAAAAATAAAACATTTGAAAACGGACCATTTTCCACATTTCTGAAGCATGACGTAATGGGGGGGTGTTATCTCTTTTGTCGAAAATCAGCCATTTTTGCTCGAACATTAAATGCCTCCAAATGGTATTTAATTAACTTCCCGGGGTGAAGAAACCCTTTTTGAGAACTCAGAGTGAGTAAATTGGCCATTTTCATGCACTTTTAACCATTCCATAAATCTTGTGTTTTGGGCCCCTGGAAGCATGAAAATCACTTTAAACATGCTAATTTTAGCTCTAACACTGATGATCCACCTACAAATGTGAACTGACGTTCAAAAATAAAACATTTGAAAACGGACCAT
This sequence comes from Lissotriton vulgaris, assembly GCF_964263255.1. Taxonomy (NCBI): domain Eukaryota; kingdom Metazoa; phylum Chordata; class Amphibia; order Caudata; family Salamandridae; genus Lissotriton; species Lissotriton vulgaris. The sequence continues at coordinate 18,304 of NW_028253125.1, forward strand.
TTTCCACATTACTGAAGCATGACGTAATGGGGGGGTGTTATCTCTTTTGTCGAAAATCAGCCGTTTTTGCTCGAACATTAAATGCCTCCAAATGGTATTTAATTAACTTCCCGAGCCCCTGGAAGCATGAAAATCACTTTAAACATGCTAATTTTAGCTCTAACACTGATGATCCACCTACAAATGTGAACTGACGTTCAAAAATAAAACATTTGAAAACGGACCATTTTCCACATTTCTGAAGCATGACGTAATGGGGGGGTGTTATCTCTTTTGTCGAAAATCAGCCGTTTTTGCTCGAACATTAAATGCCTCCAAATGGTATTTAATTAACTTCCCGAGCCCCTGGAAGCATGAAAATCACTTTAAACATGCTAATTTTAGCTCTAACACTGATGATCCACCTACAAATGTGAACTGACGTTCAAAAATAAAACATTTGAAAACGGACCATTTTCCACATTTCTGAAGCATGACGTAATGGGGGGGTGTTATCTCTTTTGTCGAAAATCAGCCGTTTTTGCTTGAACATTAAATGCCTCCAAATGGTATTTAATTAACTTCCCGAGCCCCTGGAAGCATGAAAATCACTTTAAACATGCTAATTTTAGCTCTAACACTGATGATCCACCTACAAATGTGAACTGACGTTCAAAAATAAAACATTTGAAAACGGACCATTTTCCACATTTCTGAAGCATGACGTAATGGGGGGGTGTTATCTCTTTTGTCGAAAATCAGCCATTTTTGCTCGAACATTAAATGCCTCCAAATGGTATTTAATTAACTTCCCGGGGTGAAGAAACCCTTTTTGAGAACTCAGAGTGAGTAAATTGGCCATTTTCATGCACTTTTAACCATTCCATAAATCTTGTGTTTTGGGCCCCTGGAAGCATGAAAATCACTTTAAACATGCTAATTTTAGCTCTAACACTGATGATCCACCTACAAATGTGAACTGACGTTCAAAAATAAAACATTTGAAAACGGACCATTTTCCACATTACTGAAGCATGACGTAATGGGGGGGTGTTATCTCTTTTGTCGAAAATCAGCCGTTTTTGCTCGAACATTAAATGCCTCCAAATGGTATTTAATTAACTTCCCGAGCCCCTGGAAGCATGAAAATCACTTTAAACATGCTAATTTTAGCTCTAACACTGATGATCCACCTACAAATGTGAACTGACGTTCAAAAATAAAACATTTGAAAACGGACCATTTTCCACATTTCTGAAGCATGACGTAATGGGGGGGTGTTATCTCTTTTGTCGAAAATCAGCCGTTTTTGCTCGAACATTAAATGCCTCCAAATGGTATTTAATTAACTTCCCGAGCCCCTGGAAGCATGAAAATCACTTTAAACATGCTAATTTTAGCTCTAACACTGATGATCCACCTACAAATGTGAACTGACGTTCAAAAATAAAACATTTGAAAACGGACCATTTTCCACATTTCTGAAGCATGACGTAATGGGGGGGTGTTATCTCTTTTGTCGAAAATCAGCCGTTTTTGCTCGAACATTAAATGCCTCCAAATGGTATTTATTTCACTTCCCGGGGTGAAGAACCCCTTTTTGAGAACTCAGAGTGAGTAAATTGGCCATTTTCATGCACTTTTAACCATTCCATTAATCTTGTGTTTTGGGCCCCTGGAAGCATGAAAATCACTTTAAACATGCTAATTTTAGCTCTAACACTGATGATCCACCTACAAATGTGAACTGACGTTCAAAAATAAAACATTTGAAAACGGACCATTTTCCACATTTCTGAAGCATGACGTAATGGGGGGGTGTTATCTCTTTTGTCGAAAATCAGCCGTTTTTGCTCGAACATTAAATGCCTCCAAATGGTATTTAATTAACTTCCCGAGCCCCTGGAAGCATGAAAATCACTTTAAACATGCTAATTTTAGCTCTAACACTGATGATCCACCTACAAATGTGAACTGACGTTCAAAAAAAAAACATTTGAAAACGGACCATTTTCCACATTTCTGAAGCATGACGTAATGGGGGGGGTGTTATCTCTTTTGTCGAAAATCAGCCGTTTTTGCTCGAACATTAAATGCCTCCAAATGGTATTTATTTCACTTCCCGAGCCCCTGGAAGCATGAAAATCACTTTAAACATGCTAATTTTAGCTCTAACACTGATGATCCACCTACAAATGTGAACTGACGTTCAAAAATAAAACATTTGAAAACGGACCATTTTCCACATTTCTGAAGCATGACGTAATGGGGGGGTGTTATCTCTTTTGTCGAAAATCAGCCGTTTTTGCTCGAACATTAAATGCCTCCAAATGGTATTTAATTAACTTCCCGAGCCCCTGGAAGCATGAAAATCACTTTAAACATGCTAATTTTAGCTCTAACACTGATGATCCACCTACAAATGTGAACTGACGTTCAAAAATAAAACATTTGAAAACGGACCATTTTCCACATTTCTGAAGCATGACGTAATGGGGGGGTGTTATCTCTTTTGTCGAAAATCAGCCGTTTTTGCTCGAACATTAAATGCCTCCAAATGGTATTTAATTAACTTCCTGAGCCCCTGGAAGCATGAAAATCACTTTAAACATGCTAATTTTAGCTCTAACACTGATGATCCACCTACAAATGTGAACTGACGTTCAAAAATAAAACATTTGAAAACGGACCATTTTCCACATTTCTGAAGCATGACCTAATGGGGGGGTGTTATCTCTTTTGTCGAAAATCAGCCATTTTTGCTCGAACATTAAATGCCTCCAAATGGTATTTAATTAACTTCCCGGGGTGAAGAAACCCTTTTTGAGAACTCAGAGTGAGTAAATTGGCCATTTTCATGCACTTTTAACCATTCCATAAATCTTGTGTTTTGGGCCCCTGGAAGCATGAAAATCACTTTAAACATGCTAATTTTAGCTCTAACACTGATGATCCACCTACAAATGTGAACTGACGTTCAAAAATAAAACATTTGAAAACGGACCATTTTCCACATTTCTGAAGCATGACGTAATGGGGGGGTGTTATCTCTTTTGTCGAAAATCAGCCGTTTTTGCTCGAACATTAAATGCCTCCAAATGGTATTTAATTAACTTCCCGGGGTGAAGAAACCTTTTTTGAGAACTCAGAGTGAGTAAATTGGCCATTTTCATGCACTTTTAACCATTCCATAAATCTTGTGTTTTGGGCCCCTGGAAGCATGAAAATCACTTTAAACATGCTAATTTTAGCTCTAACACTGATGATCCACCTACAAATGTGAACTGACGTTCAAAAATAAAACATTTGAAAACGGACCATTTTCCACATTACTGAAGCATGACGTAATGGGGGGTGTTATCTCTTTTGTCGAAAATCAGCCATTTTTGCTCGAACATTAAATGCCTCCAAATGGTATTTAATTAACTTCCCGAGCCCCTGGAAGCATGAAAATCACTTTAAACATGCTAATTTTAGCTCTAACACTGATGATCCACCTACAAATGTGAACTGACGTTCAAAAATAAAACATTTGAAAACGGACCATTTTCCACATTTCTGAAGCATGACGTAATGGGGGGGTGTTATCTCTTTTGTCGAAAATCAGCCGTTTTTGCTCGAACATTAAATGCCTCCAAATGGTATTTAATTAACTTCCCGGGGTGAAGAAACCCTTTTTGAGAACTCAGAGTGAGTAAATTGGCCATTTTCATGCACTTTTAACCATTCCATAAATCTTGTGTTTTGGGCCCCTGGAAGCATGAAAATCACTTTAAACATGCTAATTTTAGCTCTAACACTGATGATCCACCTACAAATGTGAACTGACGTTCAAAAATAAAACATTTGAAAACGGACCATTTTCCACATTTCTGAAGCATGACGTAATGGGGGGGTGTTATCTCTTTTGTCGAAAATCAGCCGTTTTTGCTCGAACATTAAATGCCTCCAAATGGTATTTATTTCACTTCCCGAGCCCCTGGAAGCATGAAAATCACTTTAAACATGCTAATTTTAGCTCTAACACTGATGATCCACCTACAAATGTGAACTGACGTTCAAAAATAAAACATTTGAAAACGGACCATTTTCCACATTTCTGAAGCATGACGTAATGGGGGGGTGTTATCTCTTTTGTCGAAAATCAGCCGTTTTTGCTCAAACATTAAATGCCTCCAAATGGTATTTATTTCACTTCCCGGGGTGAAGAAACCCTTTTTGAGAACTCAGAGTGAGTAAATTGGCCATTTTCATGCACTTTTAACCATTCCATAAATCTTGTGTTTTGGGCCCCTGGAAGCATGAAAATCACTTTAAACATGCTAATTTTAGCTCTAACACTGATGATCCACCTACAAATGTGAACTGACGTTCAAAAATAAAACATTTGAAAACGGACCATTTTCCACATTTCTGAAGCATGACGTAATGGGGGGGTGTTATCTCTTTTGTCGAAAATCAGCCGTTTTTGCTCGAACATTAAATGCCTCCAAATGGTATTTAATTAACTTCCCGGGGTGAAGAAACCCTTTTTGAGAACTCAGAGTGAGTAAATTGGCCATTTTCATGCACTTTTAACCATTCCATAAATCTTGTGTTTTGGGCCCCTGGAAGCATGAAAATCACTTTAAATATGCTAATTTTAGCTCTAACACTGATGATCCACCTACAAATGTGAACTGACGTTCAAAAATAAAACATTTGAAAACGGACCATTTTCCACATTTCTGAAGCATGACGTAATGGGGGGGTGTTATCTCTTTTGTCGAAAATCAGCCGTTTTTGCTCGAACATTAAATGCCTCCAAATGGTATTTATTTCACTTCCCGAGCCCCTGGAAGCATGAAAATCACTTTAAACATGCTAATTTTAGCTCTAACACTGATGATCCACCTACAAATGTGAACTGACGTTCAAAAATAAAACATTTGAAAACGGACCATTTTCCACATTTCTGAAGCATGACGTAATGGGGGGGTGTTATCTCTTTTGTCGAAAATCAGCCGTTTTTGCTCAAACATTAAATGCCTCCAAATGGTATTTATTTCACTTCCCGGGGTGAAGAAACCCTTTTTGAGAACTCAGAGTGAGTAAATTGGCCATTTTCATGCACTTTTAACCATTCCATAAATCTTGTGTTTTGGGCCCCTGGAAGCATGAAAATCACTTTAAACATGCTAATTTTAGCTCTAACACTGATGATCCACCTACAAATGTGAACTGACGTTCAAAAATAAAACATTTGAAAACGGACCATTTTCCACATTTCTGAAGCATGACGTAATGGGGGGGTGTTATCTCTTTTGTCGAAAATCAGCCGTTTTTGCTCGAACATTAAATGCCTCCAAATGGTATTTAATTAACTTCCCGAGCCCCTGGAAGCATGAAAATCACTTTAAACATGCTAATTTTAGCTCTAACACTGATGATCCACCTACAAATGTGAACTGACGTTCAAAAATAAAACATTTGAAAACGGACCATTTTCCACATTTCTGAAGCATGACGTAATGGGGGGGGTGTTATCTCTTTTGTCGAAAATCAGCCGTTTTTGCTCGAACATTAAATGCCTCCAAATGGTATTTAATTAACTTCCCGAGCCCCTGGAAGCATGAAAATCACTTTAAACATGCTAATTTTAGCTCTAACACTGATGATCCACCTACAAATGTGAACTGACGTTCAAAAATAAAACATTTGAAAACGGACCATTTTCCACATTTCTGAAGCATGACGTAATGGGGGGGGGTGTTATCTCTTTTGTCGAAAATCAGCCGTTTTTGCTCGAACATTAAATGCCTCCAAATGGTATTTAATTAACTTCCCGAGCCCCTGGAAGCATGAAAATCACTTTAAACATGCTAATTTTAGCTCTAACACTGATGATCCACCTACAAATGTGAACTGACGTTCAAAAATAAAACATTTGAAAACTGACCATTTTCCACATTTCTGAAGCATGACGTAATGGGGGGGTGTTATCTCTTTTGTCGAAAATCAGCCGTTTTTGCTCGAACATTAAATGCCTCCAAATGGTATTTAATTAACTTCCCGAGCCCCTGGAAGCATGAAAATCACTTTAAACATGCTAATTTTAGCTCTAACACTGATGATCCACCTACAAATGTGAACTGACGTTCAAAAATAAAACATTTGAAAACGGACCATTTTCCACATTTCTGAAGCATGACGTAATGGGGGGGTGTCATCTCTTTTGTCGAAAATCAGCCATTTTTGCTCGAACATTAAATGCCTCCAAATGGTATTTAATTAACTTCCCGGGGTGAAGAAACCCTTTTTGAGAACTCAGAGTGAGTAAATTGGCCATTTCATGCACTTTTAACCATTCCATAAATCTTGTGTTTTGGGCCCCTGGAAGCATGAAAATCACTTTAAACATGCTAATTTTAGCTCTAACACTGATGATCCACCTACAAATGTGAACTGACGTTCAAAAATAAAACATTTGAAAACGGACCATTTTCCACATTTCTGAAGCATGACGTAATGGGGGGGTGTTATCTCTTTTGTCGAAAATCAGCCGTTTTTGCTCGAACATTAAATGCCTCCAAATGGTATTTAATTAACTTCCCGAGCCCCTGGAAGCATGAAAATCACTTTAAACATGCTAATTTTAGCTCTAACACTGATGATCTACCTACAAATGTGAACTGACGTTCAAAAATAAAACATTTGAAAACGGACCATTTTCCACATTTCTGAAGCATGACGTAATGGGGGGGGTGTTATCTCTTTTGTCGAAAATCAGCCGTTTTTGCTCGAACATTAAATGCCTCCAAATGGTATTTAATTAACTTCCCGGGGTGAAGAAACCCTTTTTGAGAACTCAGAGTGAGTAAATTGGCCATTTTCATGCACTTTTAACCATTCAATAAATCTTGTGTTTTGGGCCCCTGGAAGCATGAAAATCACTTTAAACATGCTAATTTTAGCTCTAACACTGATGATCCACCTACAAATGTGAACTGACGTTCAAAAATAAAACATTTGAAAACGGACCATTTTCCACATTTCTAAAGCATGACGTAATGGGGGGGTGTTATCTCTTTTGTCGAAAATCAGCCGTTTTTGCTCGAACATTAAATGCCTCCAAATGGTATTTAATTAACTTCCCGAGCCCCTGGAAGCATGAAAATCACTTTAAACATGCTAATTTTAGCTCTAACACTGATGATCCACCTACAAATGTGAACTGACGTTTAAAAATAAAACATTTGAAAACGGACCATTTTCCACATTTCTGAAGCATGACGTAATGGAGGGGTGTTATCTCTTTTGTCGAAAATAAGCCGTTTTTGCTCGAACATTAAATGCCTCCAAATAGTATTTAATTAACTTCCCGGGGTGAAGAAACCCTTTTTGAGAACTCAGAGTGAGAAATTGGCCATTTTCATGCACTTTTAACCATTCCATAAATCTTGTGTTTTGGGCCCCTGGAAGCATGAAAATCACTTTAAACATGCTAATTTTAGCTCTAACACTGATGATCCACCTACAAATGTGAACTGACGTTCAAAAATAAAACATTTGAAAACGGACCATTTTCCACATTTCTGAAGCATGACGTAATGGGGGGGTGTTATCTCTTTTGTCGAAAATCAGCGGTTTTTGCTCGAACATTAAATGCCTCCAAATGGTATTTATTTCACTTCCCGAGCCCCTGGAAGCATGAAAATCACTTTAAACATGCTAATTTTAGCTCTAACACTGATGATCCACCTACAAATGTGAACTGACGTTCAAAAATAAAACATTTGAAAACGGACCATTTTCCACATTTCTGAAGCATGACGTAATGGGGGGGTGTTATCTCTTTTGTCGAAAATCAGCCGTTTTTGCTCGAACATTAAATGCCTCCAAATGGTATTTAATTAACTTCCCGGGGTGAAGAAACCCTTTTTGAGAACTCAGAGTGAGTAAATTAGTCATTTTCATGCACTTTTAACCATTCCATAAATCTTGTGTTTTGGGCCCCTGGAAGCATGAAAATCACTTTAAACATGCTAATTTTAGCTCTAACACTGATGATCCACCTACAAATGTGAACTGACGTTCAAAAATAAAACATTTGAAAACGGACCATTTTCCACATTTCTGAAGCATGACGTAATGGGGGGGTGTTATCTCTTTTGTCGAAAATCAGCCGTTTTTGCTCGAACATTAAATGCCTCCAAATGGTATTTAATTAACTTCCCGAGCCCCTGGAAGCATGAAAATCACTTTAAACATGCAAATTTTAGCTCTAACACTGATGATCCACCTACAAATGTGAACTGACGTTCAAAAATAAAACATTTGAAAACGGACCATTTTCCACATTTCTGAAGCATGACGTAATTGGGGGGGTGTTATCTCTTTTGTCGAAAATCAGCCGTTTTTGCTCGAACATTAAATGCCTCCAAATGGTACTTAATTTACTTCCCGAGCCCCTCGAAGCATGAAAATCACTTTAAACATGCTAATTTTAGCTCTAACACTGATGATCCACCTACAAATGTGAACTGACGTTCAAAAATAAAACATTTGAAAACGGACCATTTTCCACATTTCTGAAGCATGACGTAATGGGGGGGTGTTATCTCTTTTGTCGAAAATCAGCCGTTTTTGCTCGAACATTAAATGCCTCCAAATGGTATTTAATTAACTTCCCGGGGTGAAGAAACCCTTTTTGAGAACTCAGAGTGAGTAAATTGGCCATTTTCATGCACTTTTAACCATTCCATAAATCTTGGGTTTTGGGCCCCTGGAAGCATGAAAATCACTTTAAACATGCTAATTTTAGCTCTAACACTGATGATCCACCTACAAATGTGAACTGACGTTCAAAAATAAAACATTTGAAAACGGACCATTTTCCACATTTCTGAAGCATGACGTAATGGGGGGGTGTTATCTCTTTTGTCGAAAATCAGCCGTTTTTGCTCGAACATTAAATGCCTCCAAATGGTATTTAAATAACTTCCCGAGCCCCTGGAAGCATGAAAATCACTTTAAACATGCTAATTTTAGCTCTAACACTGATGATCCACCTACAAATGTGAACTGACGTTCAAAAATAAAACATTTGAAAACGGACCATTTTCCACATTTCTGAAGCATGACGTAATGGGGGGGTGTTATCTCTTTTGTCGAAAATCAGCCGTTTTTGCTCGAACATTAAATGCCTCCAAATGGTATTTAATTAACTTCCCGAGCCCCTGGAAGCATGAAAATCACTTTAAACATGCTAATTTTAGCTCTAACACTGATGATCCACCTACAAATGTGAACTGACGTTCAAAAATAAAACATTTGAAAACGGACCATTTTCCACATTTCTGAAGCATGACGTAATGGGGGGGTGTTATCTCTTTTGTCGAAAATCAGCCGTTTTTGCTCGAACATTAAATGCCTCCAAATGGTATTTAATTAACTTCCCGGGGTGAAGAAACCCTTTTTGAGAACTCAGAGTGAGTAAATTGGCCATTTTCATGCACTTTTAACCATTCCATAAATCTTGTGTTTTGGGCCCCTGGAAGCATGAAAATCACTTTAAACATGCTAATTTTAGCTCTAACACTGATGATCCACCTACAAATGTGAACTGACGTTCAAAAATAAAACATTTGAAAATGGACCATTTTCCACATTTCTGAAGCATGACGTAATGGGGGGGTGTTATCTCTTTTGTCGAAAATTAGCCGTTTTTGCTCGAACATTAAATGCCTCCAAATGGTATTTAATTAACTTCCCGAGCCCCTGGAAGCATGAAAATCACTTTAAACATGCTAATTTTAGCTCTAACACTGATGATCCACCTACAAATGTGAACTGACGTTCAAAAATAAAACATTTGAAAACGGACCATTTTCCACATTTCTGAAGCATGACGTAATGGGGGGGTGTTATCTCTTTTGTCGAAAATCAGCCGTTTTTGCTCGAACATTAAATGCCTCCAAATGGTATTTAATTAACTTCCCGAGCCCCTGGAAGCATGAAAATCACTTTAAACATGCTAATTTTAGCTCTAACACTGATGATCCACCTACAAATGTGAACTGACGTTCAAAAATAAAACATTTGAAAACGGACCATTTTCCACATTTCTGAAGCATGACGTAATGGGGGGGTGTTATCTCTTTTGTCGAAAATCAGCCGTTTTTGCTCGAACATTAAATGCCTCCAAATGGTATTTATTTCACTTCCCGGGGTGAAGAACCCCTTTTTGAGAACTCAGAGTGAGTAAATTGGCCATTTTCATGCACTTTTAACCATTCCATTAATCTTGTGTTTTGGGCCCCTGGAAGCATGAAAATCACTTTAAACATGCTAATTTTAGCTCTAACACTGATGATCCACCTACAAATGTGAACTGACGTTCAAAAATAAAACATTTGAAAACGGACCATTTTCCACATTTCTGAAGCATGACGTAATGGGGGGGTGTTATCTCTTTTGTCGAAAATCAGCCGTTTTTGCTCGAACATTAAATGCCTCCAAATGGTATTTAATTAACTTCCCGAGCCCCTGGAAGCATGAAAATCACTTTAAACATGCAAATTTTAGCTCTAACACTGATGATCCACCTACAAATGTGAACTGACTTTCAAAAATAAAACATTTGAAAACGGACCATTTTCCACATTTCTGAAGCATGACGTAATGGGGGGTGTTATCTCTTTTGTCGAAAATCAGCCGTTTTTGCTCGAACATTAAATGCCTCCAAATGGTATTTATTTCACTTCCCGAGCCCCTGGAAGCATGAAAATCACTTTAAACATGCTAATTTTAGCTCTAACACTGATGATCCACCTACAAATGTGAACTGACGTTCAAAAATAAAACATTTGAAAACGGACCATTTTCCACATTTCTGAAGCATGACGTAATGGGGGGGTGTTATCTCTTTTGTCGAAAATCAGCCGTTTTTGCTCGAACATTAAATGCCTCCAAATGGTATTTATTTCACTTCCTGGGGTGAAGAAACCCTTTTTGAGAACTCAAAGTGAGTAAATTGGCCATTTTCATGCACTTTTAACCATTCCATAAATCTTGTGTTTTGGGCCCCTGGAAGCATGAAAATCACTTTAAACATGCTAATTTTAGCTCTAACACTGATGATACACCTACAAATGTGAACTGACGTTCAAAAATAAAACATTTGAAAACGGACCATTTTCCACATTTCTGAAGCATGACGTAATGGGGGGGTGTTATCTCTTTTGTCGAAAATCAGCCGTTTTTGCTCGAACATTAAATGCCTCCAAATGGTATTTAATTAACTTCCCGAGCCCCTGGAAGCATGAAAATCACTTTAAACATGCTAATTTTAGCTCTAACACTGATGATCCACCTACAAATGTGAACTGACGTTCAAAAATAAAACATTTGAAAACGGACCATTTTCCACATTTCTGAAGCATGACGTAATGGGGGGGTGTTATCTCTTTTGTCGAAAATCAGCCGTTTTTGCTCGAACATTAAATGCCTCCAAATGGTATTTAATTAACTTCCCAAGCCCCTGGAAGCATGAAAATCACTTTAAACATGCTAATTTTAGCTCTAACACTGATGATCCACCTACAAATGTGAACTGACGTTCAAAAATAAAACATTTGAAAACGGACCATTTTCCACATTTCTGAAGCATGACGTAATGGGGGGGGTGTTATCTCTTTTGTCGAAAATCAGCCGTTTTTGCTCGAACATTAAATGCCTCCAAATGGTATTTAATTAACTTCCCGAGCCCCTGGAAGCATGAAAGTCACTTTAAACATGCTAATTTTAGCTCTAACACTGATGATCCACCTACAAATGTGAACTGACGTTCAAAAATAAAACATTTGAAAACGGGCCATTTTCCACATTTCTGAAGCATGACGTAATGGGGGGGTGTTATCTCTTTTGTCGAAAATCAGCCGTTTTTGCTCGAACATTAAATGCCTCCAAATGGTATTTAATTAACTTCCCGAGCCCCTGGAAGCATGAAAATCACTTTAAACATGCTAATTGTAGCTCTAACACTGATGATCCACCTACAAATGTGAACTGACGTTCAAAAATAAAACATTTGAAAACGGACCATTTTCCACATTTCTGAATCATGACATAATGGGGGGGTGTTATCTCTTTTGTCGAAAATCAGCCGTTTTTGCTCGAACATTAAATGCCTCCAAATGGTATTTATTTCACTTCCCGGGGTGAAGAACCCCTTTTTGAGAACTCAGAGTGAGTAAATTGGCCATTTTCATGCACTTTTAACCATTCCATTAATCTTGTGTTTTGGGCCCCTGGAAGCATGAAAATCACTTTAAACATGCTAATTTTAGCTCTAACACTGATGATCCACCTACAAATGTGAACTGACGTTCAAAAATAAAACATTTGAAAACGGACCATTTTCCACATTTCTGAAGCATGACGTAATGGGGGGGTGTTATCTCTTTTGTCGAAAATCAGCCGTTTTTGCTCGAACATTAAATGCCTCCAAATGGTATTTAATTAACTTCCCGAGCCCCTGGAAGCATGAAAATCACTTTAAACATGCTAATTTTAGCTCTAACACTGATGATCCACCTACAAATGTGAACTGACGTTCAAAAATAAAACATTTGAAAACGGACCATTTTCCACATTTCTGAAGCATGACGTAATGGGGGGGTGTTATCTCTTTTGTCGAAAATCAGCCGTTTTTGCTCGAACATTAAATGCCTCCAAATGGTATTTATTTCACTTCCCGGGGTGAAGAAACCCTTTTTGAGAACTCAGAGTGAGTAAATTAGCCATTTTCATGCACTTTTAACCATTCCATAAATCTTGTGTTTTGGGCCCCTGGAAGCATGAAAATCACTTTAAACATCCTAATTTTAGCTCTAACACTGATGATCCACCTACAAATGTGAACTGACGTTCAAAAATAAAACATTTGAAAACGGACCATTTTCCACATTTCTGAAGCATGACGTAATGGGGGGGTGTTATCTCTTTTGTCAAAAATCAGCCGTTTTTGCTCGAACATTAAATGCCTCCAAATGGTATTTAATTAACTTCCCGAGCCCCTGGAAGCATGAAAATCACTTTAAACATGCTAATTTTAGCTCTAACACTGATGATCCACCTACAAATGTGAACTGACGTTCAAAAAATAAAACATTTGAAAACGGACCATTTTCCACATTTCTGAAGCATGACGTAATGGGGGGGTGTTATCTCTTTTGTCGAAAATCAGCCGTTTTTGCTCGAACATTAAATGCCTCCAAATGGTATTTAATTAACTTCCCAAGCCCCTGGAAGCATGAAAATCACTTTAAACATGCTAATTTTAGCTCTAACACTGATGATCCACCTACAAATGTGAACTGACGTTCAAAAATAAAACATTTGAAAACGGACCATTTTCCACATTTCTGAAGCATGACGTAATGGGGGGGGGTTATCTCTTTTGTCGAAAATCAGCCGTTTTTGCTCGAACATTAAATGCCTCCAAATGGTATTTAATTAACTTCCCGAGCCCCTGCAAGCTTGAAAATCACTTTAAACATGCTAATTTTAGCTCTAACACTGATGATCCACCTACAAATGTGAACTGACGTTCAAAAATAAAACATTTGAAAACAGACCATTTTCCACATTTCTGAAGCATGACGTAATGGGGGGGTGTTATCTCTTTTGTCGAAAATCAGCCGTTTTTGCTCGAACATTAAATGCCTCCAAATGGTATTTAATTACCTTCCCGAGCCCCTGGAAGCATGAAAATCACTTTAAACATGCTAATTTTAGCTCTAACACTGATGATCCACCTACAAATGTGAACTGACGTTCAAAAATAAAACATTTGAAAACGGACCATTTTCCACATTTCTGAAGCATGACGTAATGGGGGGGTGTTATCTCTTTTGTCGAAAATCAGCCGTTTTTGCTCGAACATTAAATGCCTCCAAATGGTATTTATTTCACTTCCCGAGCCCCTGGAAGCATGAAAATCACTTTAAACATGCTAATTTTAGCTCTAACACTGATGATCCACCTACAAATGTGAACTGACGTTCAAAAAAAAAACATTTGAAAACGGACCATTTTCCACATTTCTGAAGCATGACGTAATGGGGGGGTGTTATCTCTTTTGTTGAAAATCAGCCGTTTTTGCTCGAACATTAAATGCCTCCAAATGGTATTTATTTCACTTCCCGAGCCCCTGGAAGCATGAAAATCACTTTAAACATGCTAATTTTAGCTCTAACACTGATGATCCACCTACAAATGTGAACTGACGTTCAAAAATAAAACATTTGAAAACGGACCATTTTCCACATTTCTGAAGCATGACGTAATGGGGGGGTGTTATCTCTTTTGTCGAAAATCAGCCGTTTTTGCTCGAACATTAAATGCCTCCAAATGGTATTTAATTAACTTCCCAAGCCCCTGGAAGCATGAAAATCACTTTAAACATGCTAATTTTAGCTCTAACACTGATGATCCACCTACAAATGTGAACTGACGTTCAAAAATAAAACATTTGAAAACGGACCATTTTCCACATTTCTGAAGCATGACGTAATGGGGGGGTGTTATCTCTTTTGTCGAAAATCAGCCATTTTTGCTCGAACATTAAATGCCTCCAAATGGTATTTAATTAACTTCCCGAGCCCCTGGAAGCATGAAAATCACTTTAAACATGCTAATTTTAGCTCTAACACTGATGATCCACCTACAAATGTGAACTGACGTTCAAAAATAAAACATTTGAAAACGGGCCATTTTCCACATTTCTGAAGCATGAAGTAATGGGGGGGTGTTATCTCTTTTGTCGAAAATCAGCCGTTTTTGCTCGAACATTAAATGCCTCCAAATGGTATTTAATTAACTTCCCGAGCCCCTGGAAGCATGAAAATCACTTTAAACATGCTAATTTTAGCTCTAACACTGATGATCCACCTACAAATGTGAACTGACGTTCAAAAATAAAACATTTGAAAACGGACCATTTTCCACATTTCTGAAGCATGACGTAATGGGGGGGTGTTATCTCTTTTGTCGAAAATCAGCCATTTTTGCTCGAACATTAAATGCCTCCAAATGGTATTTAATTAACTTCCCGGGGTGAAGAAACCCTTTTTGAGAACTCAGAGTGAGTAAATTGGCCATTTTCATGCACTTTTAACCATTCCATAAATCTTGTGTTTTGGGCCCCTGGAAGCATGAAAATCACTTTAAACATGCTAATTTTAGCTCTAACACTGATGATCCACCTACAAATGTGAACTGACGTTCAAAAATAAAACATTTGAAAACGGACCATTTTCCACATTTCTGAAGCATGACGTAATGGGGGGGTGTTATCTCTTTTGTCGAAAATCAGCCGTTTTTGCTCGAACATTAAATGCCTCCAAATGGTATTTAATTAACTTCCCGAGCCCCTGGAAGCATGAAAATCACTTTAAACATGCTAATTTTAGCTCTAACACTGATGATCCACCTACAAATGTGAACTGACGTTCAAAAATAAAACATTTGAAAACGGACCATTTTCCACATTTCTGAAGCATGACGTAATGGGGGGGTGTTATCTCTTTTGTCGAAAATCAGCCGTTTTTGCTCGAACATTAAATGCCTCCAAATGGTATTTAATTAACTTCCCGGGGTGAAGAAACCCTTTTTGAGAACTCAGAGTGAGTAAATTGGCCATTTTCATGCACTTTTAACCATTCCATAAATCTTGTGTTTTGGGCCCCTGGAAGCATGAAAATCACTTTAAACATGCTAATTTTAGCTCTAACACTGATGATCCACCTACAAATGTGAACTGACGTTCAAAAATAAAACATTTGAAAACGGACCATTTTCCACATTTCTGAAGCATGACGTAATGGGGGGGTGTTATCTCTTTTGTCGAAAATCAGCCGTTTTTGCTCGAACATTAAATGCCTCCAAATGGTATTTAATTAACTTCCCGAGCCCCTGGAAGCATGAAAATCACTTTAAACATGCTAATTTTAGCTCTAACACTGATGATCCACCTACAAATGTGAACTGACGTTCAAAAATAAAACATTTGAAAACGGACCATTTTCCACATTTCTGAAGCATGACGTAATGGGGGGGTGTTATCTCTTTTGTCGAAAATCAGCCGTTTTTGCTCGAACATTAAATGCCTCCAAATGGTATTTAATTAACTTCCCGGGGTGAAGAAACCCTTTTTGAGAACTCAGAGAGAGTAAATTGGCCATTTTCATGCACTTTTAACCATTCCATAAATCTTGTGTTTTGGGCCCCTGGAAGCATGAAAATCACTTTAAACATGCTAATTTTAGCTCTAACACTGATGATCCACCTACAAATGTGAACTGACGTTCAAAAATAAAACATTTGAAAACGGACCATTTTCCACATTTCTGAAGCATGACGTAATGGGGGGGTGTTATCTCTTTTGTCGAAAATCAGCCGTTTTTGCTCGAACATTAAATGCCTCCAAATGGTATTTAATTAACTTCCCGAGCCCCTGGAAGCATGAAAATCACTTTAAACATGCTAATTTTAGCTCTAACACTGATGATCCACCTACAAATGTGAACTGACGTTCAAAAATAAAACATTTGAAAACGGACCATTTTCCACATTTCTGAAGCATGACGTAATGGGGGGGTGTTATCTCTTTTGTCGAAAATCAGCCGTTTTTGCTCGAACATTAAATGCCTCCAAATGGTATTTAATTAACTTCCCGGGGTGAAGAAACCCTTTTTGAGAACTCAGAGTGAGTAAATTGGCCATTTTCATGCACTTTTAACCATTCCATAAATCTTGTGTTTTGGGCCCCTGGAAGCATGAAAATCACTTTAAACATGCTAATTTTAGCTCTAACACTGATGATCCACCTACAAATGTGAACTGACGTTCAAAAATAAAACATTTGAAAACGGACCATTTTCCACATTTCTGAAGCATGACGTAATGGGGGGGTGTTATCTCTTTTGTCGAAAATCAGCCGTTTTTGCTCGAACATTAAATGCCTCCAAATGGTATTTAATTAACTTCCCGAGCCCCTGGAAGCATGAAAATCACTTTAAACATGCTAATTTTAGCTCTAACACTGATGATCCACCTACAAATGTGAACTGACGTTCCAAAATAAAACATTTAAAAACGGACCATTTTCCACATTTCTGAAGCATGACGTAATGGGGGGGTGTTATCTCTTTTGTCGAAAATCAGCCATTTTTGCTCGAACATTAAATGCCTCCAAATGGTATTTAATTAACTTCCCGAGCCCCTGGAAGCATGAAAATCACTTTAAACATGCTAATTTTAGCTCTAACACTGATGATCCACCTACAAATGTGAACTGACGTTCAAAAATAAAACATTTGAAAACGGACCATTTTCCACATTTCTGAAGCATGACGTAATGGGGGGTGTTATCTCTTTTGTCGAAAATCAGCCGTTTTTACTCGAACATTAAATGCCTCCAAATGGTATTTAATTAACTTCCCGAGCCCCTGGAAGCATGAAAATCACTTTAAACATGCTAATTTTAGCTCTAACACTGATGATCCACCTACAAATGTGAACTGACGTTCAAAAATAAAACATTTGAAAACAGACCATTTTCCACATTTCTAAAGCATGACGTAATGGGGGGGGGTGTTATCTCTTTTGTCGAAAATCAGCCGTTTTTGCTCGAACATTAAATGCCTCCAAATGGTATTTAATTAACTTCCCGAGCCCCTGGAAGCATGAAAATCACTTTAAACATGCTAATTTTAGCTCTAACACTGATGATCCACCTACAAATGTGAACTGACGTTCAAAAATAAAACATTTGAAAACAGACCATTTTCCACATTTCTAAAGCATGACGTAATGGGGGGGGGTGTTATCTCTTTTGTCGAAAATCAGCCGTTTTTGCTCGAACATTAAATGCCTCCAAATGGTATTTAATTAACTTCCCGAGCCCCTGGAAGCATGAAAATCACTTTAAACATGCTAATTTTAGCTCTAACACTGATGATCCACCTACAAATGTGAACTGACGTTCAAAAATAAAACATTTGAAAACGGACCATTTTCCACATTTCTGAAGCATGACGTAATGGGGGGGTGTTATCTCTTTTGTCGAAAATCAGCCGTTTTTGCTCGAACATTAAATGCCTCCAAATGGTATTTATTTCACTTCCCGAGCCCCTGGAAGCATGAAAATCACTTTAAACATGCTAATTTTAGCTCTAACACTGATGATCCACCTACAAATGTTAACTGACGTTCAAAAATAAAACATTTGAAAACGGACCATTTTCCACATTTCTGAAGCATGACGTAATGGGGGGGTGTTATCTCTTTTGTCGAAAATCAGCCGTTTTTGCTCGAACATTAAATGCCTCCAAATGGTATTTATTTCACTTCCCGAGCCCCTGGAAGCATGAAAATCACTTTAAACATGCTAATTTTAGCTCTAACACTTATGATCCACCTACAAATGTGAACTGACGTTCAAAAATAAAACATTTGAAAACGGACCATTTTCCACATTTCTGAAGCATGACGTAATGGGGGGGTGTTATCTCTTTTGTCGAAAATCAGCCGTTTTTGCTCGAACATTAAATGCCTCCAAATGGTATTTAATTAACTTCCCGGGGTGAAGAAACCCTTTTTGAGAACTCAGAGTGAGTAAATTGGCCATTTTCATGCACTTTTAACCATTCCATAAATCTTGTGTTTTGGGCCCCTGGAAGCATGAAAATCACTTTAAACATGCTAATTTTAGCTCTAACACTGATGATCCACCTACAAATGTGAACTGACGTTCAAAAATAAAACATTTGAAAACGGACCATTTTCCACATTTCTGAAGCATGACGTAATGGGGGGGTGTTATCTCTTTTGTCGAAAATCAGCCGTTTTTGCTCGAACATTAAATGCCTCCAAATGGTATTTAATTAACTTCCCGAGCCCCTGGAAGCATGAAAATCACTTTAAACATGCTAATTTTAGCTCTAACACTGATGATCCACCTACAAATGTGAACTGACGTTCAAAAATAAAACATTTGAAAACGGACCATTTTCCACATTTCTGAAGCATGACGTAATGGGGGGGTGTTATCTCTTTTGTCGAAAATCAGCCGTTTTTGCTCGAACATTAAATGCCTCCAAATGGTATTTAATTAACTTCCCGAGCCCCTGGAAGCATGAAAATCACTTTAAACATGCTAATTTTAGCTCTAACACTGATGATCTACCTACAAATGTGAACTGACGTTCAAAAATAAAACATTTGAAAACGGACCATTTTCCACATTTCTGAAGCATGACGTAATGGGGGGTGTTATCTCTTTTGTCGAAAATCAGCCGTTTTTACTCGAACATTAAATGCCTCCAAATGGTATTTAATTAACTTCCCGAGCCCCTGGAAGCATGAAAATCACTTTAAACATGCTAATTTTAGCTCTAACACTGATGATCCACCTACAAATGTGAACTGACGTTCAAAAATAAAACATTTGAAAACAGACCATTTTCCACATTTCTAAAGCATGACGTAATGGGGGGGGTGTTATCTCTTTTGTCGAAAATCAGCCGTTTTTGCTCGAACATTAAATGCCTCCAAATGGTATTTAATTAACTTCCCGAGCCCCTGGAAGCATGAAAATCACTTTAAACATGCTAATTTTAGCTCTAACACTGATGATCCACCTACAAATGTGAACTGACGTTCAAAAATAAAACATTTGAAAACGGACCATTTTCCACATTTCTGAAGCATGACGTAATGGGGGGGTGTTATCTCTTTTGTCGAAAATCAGCCGTTTTTGCTCGAACATTAAATGCCTCCAAATTGTATTTATTTCACTTCCCGAGCCCCTGGAAGCATGAAAATCACTTTAAACATGCTAATTTTAGCTCTAACACTGATGATCCACCTACAAATGTGAACTGACGTTCAAAAATAAAACATTTGAAAACGGACCATTTTCCACATTTCTGAAGCATGACGTAATGGGGGGGTGTTATCTCTTTTGTCGAAAATCAGCCGTTTTTGCTCGAACATTAAATGCCTCCAAATGGTATTTATTTCACTTCCCGAGCCCCTGGAAGCAAGAAAATCACTTTAAACATGCTAATTTTAGCTCTAACACTGATGATCCACCTACAAATGTGAACTGACGTTCAAAAATAAAACATTTGAAAACGGACCATTTTCCACATTTCTGAAGCATGACGTAATGGGGGGGTGTTATCTCTTTTGTCGAAAATCAGCCGTTTTTGCTCGAACATTAAATGCCTCCAAATGGTATTTATTTCACTTCCCGGGGTGAAGAAACCCTTTTTGAGAACTCAGAGTGAGTAAATTGGCCATTTTCATGCACTTTCAACCATTCCATAAATCTTGTGTTTTGGGCCCCTGGAAGCATGAAAATCACTTTAAACATGCTAATTTTAGCTCTAACACTGATGATCCACCTACAAATGTGAACTGACGTTCAAAAATAAAACATTTGAAAACGGACCATTTTCCACATTTCTGAAGCATGACGTAATGGGGGGGTGTTATCTCTTTTGTCGAAAATCAGCCGTTTTTGCTCGAACATTAAATGCCTCCAAATGGTATTTAATTAACTTCCCGGGGTGAAGAAACCTTTTTTGAGAACTCAGAGTGAGTAAATTGGCCATTTTCATGCACTTTTAACCATTCCATAAATCTTGTGTTTTGGGCCCCTGGAAGCATGAAAATCACTTTAAACATGCTAATTTTAGCTCTAACACTGATGATCCACCTACAAATGTGAACTGACGTTCAAAAATAAAACATTTGAAAACGGACCATTTTCCACATTTCTGAAGCATGACGTAATGGGGGGGTGTTATCTCTTTTGTCGAAAATCAGCCGTTTTTGCTCGAACATTAAATGCCTCCAAATGGTATTTAATTAACTTCCCGAGCCCCTGGAAGCATGAAAATCACTTTAAACATGCTAATTTTAGCTCTAACACTGATGATCCACCTACAAATGTGAACTGACGTTCAAAAATAAAACATTTGAAAACGGACCATTTTCCACATTTCTGAAGCATGACGTAATGGGGGGGTGTTATCTCTTTTGTCGAAAATCAGCCGTTTTTGCTCGAACATTAAATGCCTCCAAATGGTATTTAATTAACTTCCCGAGCCCCTGGAAGCATGAAAATCACTTTAAACATGCTAATTTTAGCTCTAACACTGAGGATCCACCTACAAATGTGAACTGACGTTCAAAAATAAAACATTTGAAAACGGACCATTTTCCACATTTCTGAAGCATGACGTAATGGGGGGGTGTTATCTCTTTTGTCGAAAATCAGCCGTTTTTGCTCGAACATTAAATGCCTCCAAATGGTATTTAATTAACTTCCCGAGCCCCTGGAAGCATGAAAATCACTTTAAACATGCTAATTTTAGCTCTAACACTGATGATCCACCTACAAATGTGAACTGACGTTCAAAAATAAAACATTTGAAAACGGACCATTTTCCACATTTCTGAAGCATGACGTAATGGGGGGGTGTTATCTCTTTTGTCGAAAATCAGCCGTTTTTGCTCGAACATTAAATGCCTCCAAATGGTATTTAATTAACTTCCCGAGCCCCTGGAAGCATGAAAATCACTTTAAACATGCTAATTTGAGCTCTAACACTGATGATCCACCTACAAATGTGAACTGACGTTTAAAAATAAAACATTTGAAAACGGACCATTTTCCACATTTCTGAAGCATGACGTAATGGGGGGGTGTTATCTCTTTTGTCGAAAATCAGCCGTTTTTGCTCGAACATTAAATGCCTCCAAATGGTATTTAATTAACTTCCCGGGGTGAAGAAACCCTTTTTGAGAACTCAGAGTGAGTAAATTGGCCATTTTCATGCACTTTTAACCATTCCATAAATCTTGTGTTTTGGGCCCCTGGAAGCATGAAAATCACTTTAAACATGCTAATTTTAGCTCTAACACTGATGATCCACCTACAAATGTGAACTGACGTTCAAAAATAAAACATTTCAAAACGGACCATTTTCCACATTTCTGAAGCATGACGTAATGGGGGGGTGTTATCTCTTTTGTCGAAAATCAGCCGTTTTTGCTCGAACATTAAATGCCTCCAAATGGTATTTATTTCACTTCCCGAGCCCCTGGAAGCATGAAAATCACTTTAAACATGCAAATTTTAGCTCTAACACTGATGATCCACCTACAAATGTGAACTGACGTTCAAAAATAAAACATTTGAAAACGGACCATTTTCCACATTTCTGAAGCATGACGTAATGGGGGGGTGTTATCTCTTTTGTCAAAAATCTGCCGTTTTTGCTCGAACATTAAATGCCTCCAAATGGTATTTAATTAACTTCCCGAGCCCCTGGAAGCATGAAAATCACTTTAAACATGCTAATTTTAGCTCTAACACTGATGATCCACCTACAAATGTGAACTGACGTTCAAAAATAAAACATTTCAAAACGGACCATTTTCCACATTTCTGAAGCATGACGTAATGGGGGGGTGTTATCTCTTTTGTCGAAAATCAGCCGTTTTTGCTCGAACATTAAATGCCTCCAAATGGTATTTATTTCACTTCCCGAGCCCCTGGAAGCATGAAAATCACTTTAAACATGCTAATTTTAGCTCTAACACTGATGATCCACCTACAAATGTGAACTGACGTTCAAAAATAAAACATTTGAAAATGGACCATTTTCCACATTTCTGAAGCATGACGTAATGGGGGGGTGTTATCTCTTTTGTCGAAAATCAGCCGTTTTTGCTCGAACATTAAATGCCTCCAAATGGTATTTATTTCACTTCCCGGGGTGAAGAAACCCTTTTTTGAGAACTCAGAGTGAGTAAATTGGCCATTTTCATGCACTTTCAACCATTCCATAAATCTTGTGTTTTGGGCCCCTGGAAGCATGAAAATCACTTTAAACATGCTAATTTTAGCTCTAACACTGATGATCCACCTACAAATGTGAACTGACGTTCAAAAATAAAACATTTGAAAACGGACCATTTTCCACATTTCTGAAGCATGACGTAATGGGGGGGTGTTATCTCTTTTGTCGAAAATCAGCCGTTTTTGCTCGAACATTAAATGCCTCCAAATGGTATTTAATTAACTTCCCGGGGTGAAGAAACCCTTTTTGAGAACTCAGAGTGAGTAAATTGGCCATTTTCATGCACTTTTAACCATTCCATAAATCTTGTGTTTTGGGCCCCTGGAAGCATGAAAATCACTTTAAACATGCTAATTTTAGCTCTAACACTGATGATCCACCTACAAATGTGAACTGACGTTCAAAAATAAAACATTTGAAAACGGACCATTTTCCACATTTCTGAAGCATGACGTAATGGGGGGGTGTTATCTCTTTTGTCGAAAATCAGCCGTTTTTGCTCGAACATTAAATGCCTCCAAATGGTATTTAATTAACTTCCCGAGCCCCTGGAAGCATGAAAATCACTTTAAACATGCTAATTTTAGCTCTAACACTGATGATCCACCTACAAATGTGAACTGACGTTCAAAAATAAAACATTTGAAAACGGACCATTTTCCACATTTCTGAAGCATGACGTAATGGGGGGGTGTTATCTCTTTTGTCGAAAATCAGCAGTTTTTGCTCGAACATTAAATGCCTCCAAATGGTATTTAATTAACTTCCCGAGCCCCTGGAAGCATGAAAATCACTTTAAACATGCTAATTTTAGCTCTAACACTGAGGATCCACCTACAAATGTGAACTGACGTTCAAAAATAAAACATTTGAAAACGGACCATTTTCCACATTTCTGAAGCATGACGTAATGGGGGGGTGTTATCTCTTTTGTCGAAAATCAGCCGTTTTTGCTCGAACATTAAATGCCTCCAAATGGTATTTAATTAACTTCCCGAGCCCCTGGAAGCATGAAAATCACTTTAAACATGCTAATTTTAGCTCTAACACTGATGATCCACCTACAAATGTGAACTGACGTTCAAAAATAAAACATTTGAAAACGGACCATTTTCCACATTTCTGAAGCATGACGTAATGGGGGGGTGTTATCTCTTTTGTCGAAAATCAGCCGTTTTTGCTCGAACATTAAATGCCTCCAAATGGTATTTAATTAACTTCCCGAGCCCCTGGAAGCATGAAAATCACTTTAAACATGCTAATTTGAGCTCTAACACTGATGATCCACCTACAAATGTGAACTGACGTTTAAAAATAAAACATTTGAAAACGGACCATTTTCCACATTTCTGAAGCATGACGTAATGGGGGGGTGTTATCTCTTTTGTCGAAAATCAGCCGTTTTTGCTCGAACATTAAATGCCTCCAAATGGTATTTAATTAACTTCCCGGGGTGAAGAAACCCTTTTTGAGAACTCAGAGTGAGTAAATTGGCCATTTTCATGCACTTTTAACCATTCCATAAATCTTGTGTTTTGGGCCCCTGGAAGCATGAAAATCACTTTAAACATGCTAATTTTAGCTCTAACACTGATGATCCACCTACAAATGTGAACTGACGTTCAAAAATAAAACATTTGAAAACGGACCATTTTCCACATTTCTGAAGCATGACGTAATGGGGGGGTGTTATCTCTTTTGTCGAAAATCAGCCGTTTTTGCTCGAACATTAAATGCCTCCAAATGGTATTTATTTCACTTCCCGAGCCCCTGGAAGCATGAAAATCACTTTAAACATGCTAATTTTAGCTCTAACACTGATGATCCACCTACAAATGTGAACTGACGTTCAAAAATAAAACATTTGAAAACGGACCATTTTCCACATTTCTGAAGCATGACGTAATGGGGGGGTGTTATCTCTTTTGTCGAAAATCAGCCGTTTTTGCTCGAACATTAAATGCCTCCAAATGGTATTTAATTAACTTCCCGAGCCCCTGGAAGCATGAAAATCACTTTAAACATGCTAATTTTAGCTCTAACACTGATGATCCACCTACAAATGTGAACTGACGTTCAAAAATAAAACATTTGAAAACGGACCATTTTCCACATTTCTGAAGCATGACATAATGGGGGGGTGTTGTCTCTTTTGTCGAAAATCAGCCGTTTTTGCTCGAACATTAAATGCCTCCAAATGGTATTTAATTAACTTCCCGGGGTGAAGAAACCCTTTTTGAGAACTCAGAGTGAGTAAATTGGCCATTTTCATGCACTTAACCATTCCATAAATCTTGTGTTTTGGGCCCCTGGAAGCATGAAAATCACTTTAAACATGCTAATTTTAGCTCTAACACTGATGATCCACCTACAAATGTGAACTGACGTTCAAAAATAAAACATTTGAAAACGGACCATTTTCCACATTTCTGAAGCATGACGTAATGGGGGGGTGTTATCTCTTTTGTCAAAAATCAGCCGTTTTTGCTCAAACATTAAATGCCTCCAAATGGTATTTAATTAACTTCCCGAGCCCCTGGAAGCATGAAAATCACTTTAAACATGCTAATTTTAGCTCTAACACTGATGATCCACCTACAAATGTGAACTGACGTTCAAAAATAAAACATTTGAAAACGGACCATTTTCCACATTTCTGAAGCATGACGTAATGGGGGGGTGTTATCTCTTTTGTCGAAAATCAGCCGTTTTTGCTCGAACATTAAATGCCTCCAAATGGTATTTAATTAACTTCCCGGGGTGAAGAAACCCTTTTTGAGAACTCAGAGTGAGTAAATTGGCCATTTTCATGCACTTTTAACCATTCCATAAATCTTGTGTTTTGGGCCCCTGGAAGCATGAAAATCACTTTAAACATGCTAATTTTAGCTCTAACACTGATGATCCACCTACAAATGTGAACTGACGTTCAAAAATAAAACATTTGAAAACGGACCATTTTCCACATTTCTGAAGCATGACGTAATGGGGGGGGGTGTTATCTCTTTTGTCGAAAATCAGCCGTTTTTGCTCGAACATTAAATGCCTCCAAATGGTATTTAATTAACTTCCCGAGCCCCTGGAAGCATGAAAATCACTTTAAACATGCTAATTTTAGCTCTAACACTGATGATCCACCTACAAATGTGAACTGACGTTCAAAAATAAAACATTTGAAAACGGACCATTTTCCACATTTCTGAAGCATGACGTAATGGGGGGGTGTTATCTCTTTTGTCGAAAATCAGCCGTTTTTGCTCGAACATTAAATGCCTCCAAATGGTATTTAATTAACTTCCCGGGGTGAAGAAACCCTTTTTGAGAACTCAGAGTGAGTAAATTGGCCATTTTCATGCACTTTTAACCATTCCATAAATCTTGTGTTTTGGGCCCCTGGAAGCATGAAAATCACTTTAAACATGCTAATTTTAGCTCTAACACTGATGATCCACCTACAAATGTGAACTGACGTTCAAAAATAAAACATTTGAAAACGGACCATTTTCCACATTTCTGAAGCATGACGTAATGGGGGGGTGTTATCTCTTTTGTCGAAAATCAGCCGTTTTTGCTCGAACATTAAATGCCTCCAAATGGTATTTAATTAACTTCCCGAGCCCCTGGAAGCATGAAAATCACTTTAAACATGCTAATTTTAGCTCTAACACTGATGATCTACCTACAAATGTGAACTGACGTTCAAAAATAAAACATTTGAAAACGGACCATTTTCCACATTTCTGAAGCATGACGTAATGGGGGGGGTGTTATCTCTTTTGTCGAAAATCAGCAATTTTTGCTCGAACATTAAATGCCTCCAAATGGTATTTATTTCACTTCCCGAGCCCCTGGAAGCATGAAAATCACTTTAAACATGCTAATTTTAGCTCTAACACTGATGATCCACCTACAAATGTGAACTGACGTTCAAAAATAAAACATTTGAAAACGGACCATTTCCACATTTCTGAAGCATGACGTAATGGGGGGGTGTTATCTCTTTTGTCGAAAATCAGCCGTTTTTGCTCGAACATTAAATGCCTCCAAATGGTATTTAATTAACTTCCCGAGCCCCTGGAAGCATGAAAATCACTTTAAACATGCTAATTTTAGCTCTAACACTGATGATCCACCTACAAATGTGAACTGACGTTCAAAAATAAAACATTTGAAAACGGACCATTTTCCACATTTCTGAAGCATGACGTAATGGGGGGGTGTTATCTCTTTTGTCGAAAATCAGCCGTTTTTACTCGAACATTAAATGCCTCCAAATGGTATTTAATTAACTTCCCGAGCCCCTGGAAGCTTGAAAATCACTTTAAACATGCTAATTTTAGCTCTAACACTGATGATCCACCTACTAATGTGAACTGACGTTCAAAAATAAAACATTTGAAAACAGACCATTT
Source organism: Lissotriton vulgaris (assembly GCF_964263255.1). NCBI lineage: Eukaryota > Metazoa > Chordata > Amphibia > Caudata > Salamandridae > Lissotriton > Lissotriton vulgaris. The sequence goes on from NW_028253125.1 coordinate 45,614, forward strand.
TCCACATTTCTAAAGCATGACGTAATGGGGGGGTGTTATCTCTTTTGTCGAAAATCAGCCGTTTTTGCTCGAACATTAAATGCCTCCAAATGGTATTTAATTAACTTCCCGAGCCCCTGGAAGCATGAAAATCACTTTAAACATGCTAATTTTAGCTCTAACACTGATGATCCACCTACAAATGTGAACTGACGTTCAAAAATAAAACATTTGAAAACGGACCATTTTCCACATTTCTGAAGCATGACGTAATGGGGGGGTGTTATCTCTTTTGTCGAAAATCAGCCGTTTTTGCTCGAACATTAAATGCCTCCAAATGGTATTTATTTCACTTCCCGAGCCCCTGGAAGCATGAAAATCACTTTAAACATGCTAATTTTAGCTCTAACACTGATAATCCACCTACAAATGTGAACTGACGTTCAAAAAGAAAACATTTGAAAACGGACCATTTTCCACATTTCTGAAGCATGACGTAATGGGGGGGTGTTATCTCTTTTGTCGAAAATCAGCCGTTTTTGCTCGAACATTAAATGCCTCCAAATGGTATTTAATTAACTTCCCGAGCCCCTGGAAGCATGAAAATCACTTTAAACATGCTAATTTGAGCTCTAACACTGATGATCCACCTACAAATGTGAACTGACGTTTAAAAATAAAACATTTGAAAACGGACCATTTTCCACATTTCTGAAGCATGACGTAATGGGGGGGTGTTATCTCTTTTGTCGAAAATCAGCCGTTTTTGCTCGAACATTAAATGCCTCCAAATGGTATTTAATTAACTTCCCGGGGTGAAGAAACCCTTTTTGAGAACTCAGAGTGAGTAAATTGGCCATTTTCATGCACTTTTAACCATTCCATAAATCTTGTGTTTTGGGCCCCTGGAAGCATGAAAATCACTTTAAACATGCTAATTTTAGCTCTAACACTGATGATCCACCTACAAATGTGAACTGACGTTCAAAAATAAAACATTTGAAAACGGACCATTTTCCACATTTCTGAAGCATGACGTAATGGGGGGGTGTTATCTCTTTTGTCGAAAATCAGCCGTTTTTGCTCGAACATTAAATGCCTCCAAATGGTATTTATTTCACTTCCCGAGCCCCTGGAAGCATGAAAATCACTTTAAACATGCTAATTTTAGCTCTAACACTGATGATCCACCTACAAATGTGAACTGACGTTCAAAAATAAAACATTTGAAAACGGACCATTTTCCACATTTCTGAAGCATGACGTAATGGGGGGGTGTTATCTCTTTTGTCGAAAATCAGCCGTTTTTGCTCGAACATTAAATGCCTCCAAATGGTATTTAATTAACTTCCCGAGCCCCTGGAAGCATGAAAATCACTTTAAACATGCTAATTTTAGCTCTAACACTGATGATCCACCTACAAATGTGAACTGACGTTCAAAAATAAAACATTTGAAAACGGACCATTTTCCACATTTCTGAAGCATGACATAATGGGGGGGTGTTGTCTCTTTTGTCGAAAATCAGCCGTTTTTGCTCGAACATTAAATGCCTCCAAATGGTATTTAATTAACTTCCCGGGGTGAAGAAACCCTTTTTGAGAACTCAGAGTGAGTAAATTGGCCATTTTCATGCACTTAACCATTCCATAAATCTTGTGTTTTGGGCCCCTGGAAGCATGAAAATCACTTTAAACATGCTAATTTTAGCTCTAACACTGATGATCCACCTACAAATGTGAACTGACGTTCAAAAATAAAACATTTGAAAACGGACCATTTTCCACATTTCTGAAGCATGACGTAATGGGGGGGTGTTATCTCTTTTGTCAAAAATCAGCCGTTTTTGCTCAAACATTAAATGCCTCCAAATGGTATTTAATTAACTTCCCGAGCCCCTGGAAGCATGAAAATCACTTTAAACATGCTAATTTTAGCTCTAACACTGATGATCCACCTACAAATGTGAACTGACGTTCAAAAATAAAACATTTGAAAACGGACCATTTTCCACATTTCTGAAGCATGACGTAATGGGGGGGTGTTATCTCTTTTGTCGAAAATCAGCCGTTTTTGCTCGAACATTAAATGCCTCCAAATGGTATTTAATTAACTTCCCGGGGTGAAGAAACCCTTTTTGAGAACTCAGAGTGAGTAAATTGGCCATTTTCATGCACTTTTAACCATTCCATAAATCTTGTGTTTTGGGCCCCTGGAAGCATGAAAATCACTTTAAACATGCTAATTTTAGCTCTAACACTGATGATCCACCTACAAATGTGAACTGACGTTCAAAAATAAAACATTTGAAAACGGACCATTTTCCACATTTCTGAAGCATGACGTAATGGGGGGGTGTTATCTCTTTTGTCGAAAATCAGCCGTTTTTGCTCGAACATTAAATGCCTCCAAATGGTATTTATTTCACTTCCCGAGCCCCTGGAAGCATGAAAATCACTTTAAACATGCTAATTTTAGCTCTAACACTGATGATCCACCTACAAATGTGAACTGACGTTCAAAAATAAAACATTTGAAAACGGACCATTTCCACATTTCTGAAGCATGACGTAATGGGGGGGTGTTATCTCTTTTGTCGAAAATCAGCCGTTTTTGCTCGAACATTAAATGCCTCCAAATGGTATTTAATTAACTTCCCGAGCCCCTGGAAGCATGAAAATCACTTTAAACATGCTAATTTTAGCTCTAACACTGATGATCCACCTACAAATGTGAACTGACGTTCAAAAATAAAACATTTGAAAACGGACCATTTTCCACATTTCTGAAGCATGACGTAATGGGGGGGTGTTATCTCTTTTGTCGAAAATCAGCCGTTTTTACTCGAACATTAAATGCCTCCAAATGGTATTTAATTAACTTCCCGAGCCCCTGGAAGCATGAAAATCACTTTAAACATGCTAATTTTAGCTCTAACACTGATGATCCACCTACTAATGTGAACTGACGTTCAAAAATAAAACATTTGAAAACAGACCATTTTCCACATTTCTAAAGCATGACGTAATGGGGGGGTGTTATCTCTTTTGTCGAAAATCAGCCGTTTTTGCTCGAACATTAAATGCCTCCAAATGGTATTTAATTAACTTCCCGAGCCCCTGGAAGCATGAAAATCACTTTAAACATGCTAATTTTAGCTCTAACACTGATGATCCACCTACAAATGTGAACTGACGTTCAAAAATAAAACATTTGAAAACGGACCATTTTCCACATTTCTGAAGCATGACGTAATGGGGGGGTGTTATCTCTTTTGTCGAAAATCAGCCGTTTTTGCTCGAACATTAAATGCCTCCAAATGGTATTTATTTCACTTCCCGAGCCCCTGGAAGCATGAAAATCACTTTAAACATGCTAATTTTAGCTCTAACACTGATAATCCACCTACAAATGTGAACTGACGTTCAAAAAGAAAACATTTGAAAACGGACCATTTTCCACATTTCTGAAGCATGACGTAATGGGGGGGTGTTATCTCTTTTGTCGAAAATCAGCCGTTTTTGCTCGAACATTAAATGCCTCCAAATGGTATTTAATTAACTTCCCGAGCCCCTGGAAGCATGAAAATCACTTTAAACATGCTAATTTTAGCTCTAACACTGATGATCCACCTACAAATGTGAACTGACGTTCAAAAATAAAACATTTGAAAACGGACCATTTTCCACATTTCTGAAGCATGACGTAATGGGGGGGTGTTATCTCTTTTGTCGAAAATCAGCCGTTTTTGCTCGAACATTAAATGCCTCCAAATGGTATTTAATTAACTTCCCGGGGTGAAGAAACCCTTTTTGAGAACTCAGAGTGAGTAAATTGGCCATTTTCATGCACTTTTAACCATTCCATAAATCTTGTGTTTTGGGCCCCTGGAAGCATGAAAATCACTTTAAACATGCTAATTTTAGCTCTAACACTGATGATCCACCTACAAATGTGAACTGACGTTCAAAAATAAAACATTTGAAAACGGACCATTTTCCACATTTCTGAAGCATGACGTAATGGGGGGGTGTTATCTCTTTTGTCGAAAATCAGCCGTTTTTGCTCGAACATTAAATGCCTCCAAATGGTATTTAATTAACTTCCCGAGCCCCTGGAAGCATGAAAATCACTTTAAACATGCTAATTTTAGCTCTAACACTGATGATCCACCTACAAATGTGAACTGACGTTCAAAAATAAAACATTTGAAAACGGACCATTTTCCACATTTCTGAAGCATGACGTAATGGGGGGGTGTTATCTCTTTTGTCGAAAATCAGCCGTTTTTGCTCGAACATTAAATGCCTCCAAATGGTATTTAATTAACTTCCCGGGGTGAAGAAACCCTTTTTGAGAACTCAGAGTGAGTAAATTGGCCATTTTCATGCACTTTTAACCATTCCATAAATCTTGTGTTTTGGGCCCCTGGAAGCATGAAAATCACTTTAAACATGCTAATTTTAGCTCTAACACTGATGATCCACCTACAAATGTGAACTGACGTTCAAAAATAAAACATTTGAAAACGGACCATTTTCCACATTTCTGAAGCATGACGTAATGGGGGGGTGTTATCTCTTTTGTCGAAAATCAGCCGTTTTTGCTCGAACATTAAATGCCTCCAAATGGTATTTAATTAACTTCCCGAGCCCCTGGAAGCATAAAAATCACTTTAAACATGCTAATTTTAGCTCTAACACTGATGATCTACCTACAAATGTGAACTGACGTTCAAAAATAAAACATTTGAAAACGGACCATTTTCCACATTTCTGAAGCATGACGTAATGGGGGGGGTGTTATCTCTTTTGTCGAAAATCAGCCGTTTTTGCTCGAACATTAAATGCCTCCAAATGGTATTTAATTAACTTCCCGGGGTGAAGAAACCCTTTTTGAGAACTCAGAGTGAGTAAATTGGCCATTTTCATGCACTTTTAACCATTCCATAAATCTTGTGTTTTGGGCCCCTGGAAGCATGAAAATCACTTTAAACATGCTAATTTTAGCTCTAACACTGATGATCCACCTACAAATGTGAACTGACGTTCAAAAATAAAACATTTGAAAACGGACCATTTTCCACATTTCTAAAGCATGACGTAATGGGGGGGTGTTATCTCTTTTGTCGAAAATCAGCAATTTTTGCTCGAACATTAAATGCCTCCAAATGGTATTTATTTCACTTCCCGAGCCCCTGGAAGCATGAAAATCACTTTAAACATGCTAATTTTAGCTCTAACACTGATGATCCACCTACAAATGTGAACTGACGTTCAAAAATAAAACATTTGAAAACGGACCATTTCCACATTTCTGAAGCATGACGTAATGGGGGGGTGTTATCTCTTTTGTCGAAAATCAGCCGTTTTTGCTCGAACATTAAATGCCTCCAAATGGTATTTAATTAACTTCCCGAGCCCCTGGAAGCATGAAAATCACTTTAAACATGCTAATTTTAGCTCTAACACTGATGATCCACCTACAAATGTGAACTGACGTTCAAAAATAAAACATTTGAAAACGGACGATTTTCCACATTTCTGAAGCATGACGTAATGGGGGGGTGTTATCTCTTTTGTCGAAAATCAGCCGTTTTTACTCGAACATTAAATGCCTCCAAATGGTATTTAATTAACTTCCCGAGCCCCTGGAAGCATGAAAATCACTTTAAACATGCTAATTTTAGCATTAACACTGATGATCCACCTACTAATGTGAACTGACGTTCAAAAATAAAACATTTGAAAACAGACCATTTTCCACATTTCTAAAGCATGACGTAATGGGGGGGGTGTTATCTCTTTTGTCGAAAATCAGCCGTTTTTGCTCGAACATTAAATGCCTCCAAATGGTATTTAATTAACTTCCCGAGCCCCTGGAAGCATGAAAATCACTTTAAACATGCTAATTTTAGCTCTAACACTGATGATCCACCTACAAATGTGAACTGACGTTCAAAAATAAAACATTTGAAAACGGACCATTTTCCACATTTCTGAAGCATGACGTAATGGGGGGGTGTTATCTCTTTTGTCGAAAATCAGCCGTTTTTGCTCGAACATTAAATGCCTCCAAATGGTATTTATTTCACTTCCCGAGCCCCTGGAAGCATGAAAATCACTTTAAACATGCTAATTTTAGCTCTAACACTGATGATCCACCTACAAATGTGAACTGACGTTCAAAAATAAAACATTTGAAAACGGACCATTTTCCACATTTCTGAAGCATGACGTAATGGGGGGGTGTTATCTCTTTTGTCGAAAATCAGCCGTTTTTGCTCGAACATTAAATGCCTCCAAATGGTATTTATTTCACTTCCCGAGCCCCTGGAAGCATGAAAATCACTTTAAACATGCTAATTTTAGCTCTAACACTGATGATCCACCTACAAATGTGAACTGACGTTTAAAAATAAAACATTTGAAAACGGACCATTTTCCACATTTCTGAAGCATGACGTAATGGGGGGGTGTTATCTCTTTTGTCGAAAATCAGCCGTTTTTGCTCGAACATTAAATGCCTCCAAATGGTATTTAATTAACTTCCCGGGGTGAAGAAACCCTTTTTGAGAACTCAGAGTGAGTAAATTGGCCATTTTCATGCACTTTTAACCATTCCATAAATCTTGTGTTTTGGGCCCCTGGAAGCATGAAAATCACTTTAAACATGCTAATTTTAGCTCTAACACTGATGATCCACCTACAAATGTGAACTGACGTTCAAAAATAAAACATTTGAAAACGGACCATTTTCCACATTTCTGAAGCATGACGTAATGGGGGGGTGTTATCTCTTTTGTCGAAAATCAGCCGTTTTTGCTCGAACATTAAATGCCTCCAAATGGTATTTATTTCACTTCCCGAGCCCCTGGAAGCATGAAAATCACTTTAAACATGCTAATTTTAGCTCTAACACTGATGATCCACCTACAAATGTGAACTGACGTTCAAAAATAAAACATTTGAAAACGGACCATTTTCCACATTTCTGAAGCATGACGTAATGGGGGGGTGTTATCTCTTTTGTCGAAAATCAGCCGTTTTTGCTCGAACATTAAATGCCTCCAAATGGTATTTAATTAACTTCCCGAGCCCCTGGAAGCATGAAAATCACTTTAAACATGCTAATTTTAGCTCTAACACTGATGATCCACCTACAAATGTGAACTGACGTTCAAAAATAAAACATTTGAAAACGGACCATTTTCCACATTTCTGAAGCATGACATAATGGGGGGGTGTTGTCTCTTTTGTCGAAAATCAGCCGTTTTTGCTCGAACATTAAATGCCTCCAAATGGTATTTAATTAACTTCCCGGGTTGAAGAAACCCTTTTTGAGAACTCAGAGTGAGTAAATTGGCCATTTTCATGCACTTAACCATTCCATAAATCTTGTGTTTTGGGCCCCTGGAAGCATGAAAATCACTTTAAACATGCTAATTTTAGCTCTAACACTGATGATCCACCTACAAATGTGAACTGACGTTCAAAAATAAAACATTTGAAAACGGACCATTTTCCACATTTCTGAAGCATGACGTAATGGGGGGGTGTTATCTCTTTTGTCAAAAATCAGCCGTTTTTGCTCAAACATTAAATGCCTCCAAATGGTATTTAATTAACTTCCCGAGCCCCTGGAAGCATGAAAATCACTTTAAACATGCTAATTTTAGCTCTAACACTGATGATCCACCTACAAATGTGAACTGACGTTCAAAAATAAAACATTTGAAAACGGACCATTTTCCACATTTCTGAAGCATGACGTAATGGGGGGGTGTTATCTCTTTTGTCGAAAATCAGCCGTTTTTGCTCGAACATTAAATGCCTCCAAATGGTATTTAATTAACTTCCCGGGGTGAAGAAACCCTTTTTGAGAACTCAGAGTGAGTAAATTGGCCATTTTCATGCACTTTTAACCATTCCATAAATCTTGTGTTTTGGGCCCCTGGAAGCATGAAAATCACTTTAAACATGCTAATTTTAGCTCTAACACTGATGATCCACCTACAAATGTGAACTGACGTTCAAAAATAAAACATTTGAAAACGGACCATTTTCCACATTTCTGAAGCATGACGTAATGGGGGGGGGTGTTATCTCTTTTGTCGAAAATCAGCCGTTTTTGCTCGAACATTAAATGCCTCCAAATGGTATTTAATTAACTTCCCGAGCCCCTGGAAGCATGAAAATCACTTTAAACATGCTAATTTTAGCTCTAACACTGATGATCCACCTACAAATGTGAACTGACGTTCAAAAATAAAACATTTGAAAACGGACCATTTTCCACATTTCTGAAGCATGACGTAATGGGGGGGTGTTATCTCTTTTGTCGAAAATCAGCCGTTTTTGCTCGAACATTAAATGCCTCCAAATGGTATTTAATTAACTTCCCGGGGTGAAGAAACCCTTTTTGAGAACTCAGAGTGAGTAAATTGGCCATTTTCATGCACTTTTAACCATTCCATAAATCTTGTGTTTTGGGCCCCTGGAAGCATGAAAATCACTTTAAACATGCTAATTTTAGCTCTAACACTGATGATCCACCTACAAATGTGAACTGACGTTCAAAAATAAAACATTTGAAAACGGACCATTTTCCACATTTCTGAAGCATGACGTAATGGGGGGGTGTTATCTCTTTTGTCGAAAATCAGCCGTTTTTGCTCGAACATTAAATGCCTCCAAATGGTATTTAATTAACTTCCCGAGCCCCTGGAAGCATGAAAATCACTTTAAACATGCTAATTTTAGCTCTAACACTGATGATCTACCTACAAATGTGAACTGACGTTCAAAAATAAAACATTTGAAAACGGACCATTTTCCACATTTCTGAAGCATGACGTAATGGGGGGGGGTGTTATCTCTTTTGTCGAAAATCAGCAATTTTTGCTCGAACATTAAATGCCTCCAAATGGTATTTATTTCACTTCCCGAGCCCCTGGAAGCATGAAAATCACTTTAAACATGCTAATTTTAGCTCTAACACTGATGATCCACCTACAAATGTGAACTGACGTTCAAAAATAAAACATTTGAAAACGGACCATTTCCACATTTCTGAAGCATGACGTAATGGGGGGGTGTTATCTCTTTTGTCGAAAATCAGCCGTTTTTGCTCGAACATTAAATGCCTCCAAATGGTATTTAATTAACTTCCCGAGCCCCTGGAAGCATGAAAATCACTTTAAACATGCTAATTTTAGCTCTAACACTGATGATCCACCTACAAATGTGAACTGACGTTCAAAAATAAAACATTTGAAAACGGACCATTTTCCACATTTCTGAAGCATGACGTAATGGGGGGGTGTTATCTCTTTTGTCGAAAATCAGCCGTTTTTACTCGAACATTAAATGCCTCCAAATGGTATTTAATTAACTTCCCGAGCCCCTGGAAGCATGAAAATCACTTTAAACATGCTAATTTTAGCTCTAACACTGATGATCCACCTACTAATGTGAACTGACGTTCAAAAATAAAACATTTGAAAACAGACCATTTTCCACATTTCTAAAGCATGACGTAATGGGGGGGTGTTATCTCTTTTGTCGAAAATCAGCCGTTTTTGCTCGAACATTAAATGCCTCCAAATGGTATTTAATTAACTTCCCGAGCCCCTGGAAGCATGAAAATCACTTTAAACATGCTAATTTTAGCTCTAACACTGATGATCCACCTACAAATGTGAACTGACGTTCAAAAATAAAACATTTGAAAACGGACCATTTTCCACATTTCTGAAGCATGACGTAATGGGGGGGTGTTATCTCTTTTGTCGAAAATCAGCCGTTTTTGCTCGAACATTAAATGCCTCCAAATGGTATTTATTTCACTTCCCGAGCCCCTGGAAGCATGAAAATCACTTTAAACATGCTAATTTTAGCTCTAACACTGATAATCCACCTACAAATGTGAACTGACGTTCAAAAAGAAAACATTTGAAAACGGACCATTTTCCACATTTCTGAAGCATGACGTAATGGGGGGGTGTTATCTCTTTTGTCGAAAATCAGCCGTTTTTGCTCGAACATTAAATGCCTCCAAATGGTATTTAATTAACTTCCCGAGCCCCTGGAAGCATGAAAATCACTTTAAACATGCTAATTTTAGCTCTAACACTGATGATCCACCTACAAATGTGAACTGACGTTCAAAAATAAAACATTTGAAAACGGACCATTTTCCACATTTCTGAAGCATGACGTAATGGGGGGGTGTTATCTCTTTTGTCGAAAATCAGCCGTTTTTGCTCGAACATTAAATGCCTCCAAATGGTATTTAATTAACTTCCCGGGGTGAAGAAACCCTTTTTGAGAACTCAGAGTGAGTAAATTGGCCATTTTCATGCACTTTTAACCATTCCATAAATCTTGTGTTTTGGGCCCCTGGAAGCATGAAAATCACTTTAAACATGCTAATTTTAGCTCTAACACTGATGATCCACCTACAAATGTGAACTGACGTTCAAAAATAAAACATTTGAAAACGGACCATTTTCCACATTTCTGAAGCATGACGTAATGGGGGGGGTGTTATCTCTTTTGTCGAAAATCAGCCGTTTTTGCTCGAACATTAAATGCCTCCAAATGGTATTTAATTAACTTCCCGAGCCCCTGGAAGCATGAAAATCACTTTAAACATGCTAATTTTAGCTCTAACACTGATGATCCACCTACAAATGTGAACTGACGTTCAAAAATAAAACATTTGAAAACGGACCATTTTCCACATTTCTGAAGCATGACGTAATGGGGGGGTGTTATCTCTTTTGTCGAAAATCAGCCGTTTTTGCTCGAACATTAAATGCCTCCAAATGGTATTTAATTAACTTCCCGAGCCCCTGGAAGCATGAAAATCACTTTAAACATGCTAATTTTAGCTCTAACACTGATGATCTACCTACAAATGTGAACTGACGTTCAAAAATAAAACATTTGAAAACGGACCATTTTCCACATTTCTGAAGCATGACGTAATGGGGGGGGTGTTATCTCTTTTGTCGAAAATCAGCCGTTTTTGCTCGAACATTAAATGCCTCCAAATGGTATTTAATTAACTTCCCGGGGTGAAGAAACCCTTTTTGAGAACTCAGAGTGAGTAAATTGGCCATTTTCATGCACTTTTAACCATTCCATAAATCTTGTGTTTTGGGCCCCTGGAAGCATGAAAATCACTTTAAACATGCTAATTTTAGCTCTAACACTGATGATCCACCTACAAATGTGAACTGACGTTCAAAAATAAAACATTTGAAAACGGACCATTTTCCACATTTCTAAAGCATGACGTAATGGGGGGGTGTTATCTCTTTTGTCGAAAATCAGCAATTTTTGCTCGAACATTAAATGCCTCCAAATGGTATTTATTTCACTTCCCGAGCCCCTGGAAGCATGAAAATCACTTTAAACATGCTAATTTTAGCTCTAACACTGATGATCCACCTACAAATGTGAACTGACGTTCAAAAATAAAACATTTGAAAACGGACCATTTCCACATTTCTGAAGCATGACGTAATGGGGGGGTGTTATCTCTTTTGTCGAAAATCAGCCGTTTTTGCTCGAACATTAAATGCCTCCAAATGGTATTTAATTAACTTCCCGAGCCCCTGGAAGCATGAAAATCACTTTAAACATGCTAATTTTAGCTCTAACACTGATGATCCACCTACAAATGTGAACTGACGTTCAAAAATAAAACATTTGAAAACGGACGATTTTCCACATTTCTGAAGCATGACGTAATGGGGGGGTGTTATCTCTTTTGTCGAAAATCAGCCGTTTTTACTCGAACATTAAATGCCTCCAAATGGTATTTAATTAACTTCCCGAGCCCCTGGAAGCATGAAAATCACTTTAAACATGCTAATTTTAGCTCTAACACTGATGATCCACCTACTAATGTGAACTGACGTTCAAAAATAAAACATTTGAAAACAGACCATTTTCCACATTTCTAAAGCATGACGTAATGGGGGGGGTGTTATCTCTTTTGTCGAAAATCAGCCGTTTTTGCTCGAACATTAAATGCCTCCAAATGGTATTTAATTAACTTCCCGAGCCCCTGGAAGCATGAAAATCACTTTAAACATGCTAATTTTAGCTCTAACACTGATGATCCACCTACAAATGTGAACTGACGTTCAAAAATAAAACATTTGAAAACGGACCATTTTCCACATTTCTGAAGCATGACGTAATGGGGGGGTGTTATCTCTTTTGTCGAAAATCAGCCGTTTTTGCTCGAACATTAAATGCCTCCAAATGGTATTTATTTCACTTCCCGAGCCCCTGGAAGCATGAAAATCACTTTAAACATGCTAATTTTAGCTCTAACACTGATGATCCACCTACAAATGTGAACTGACGTTCAAAAATAAAACATTTGAAAACGGACCATTTTCCACATTTCTGAAGCATGACGTAATGGGGGGGTGTTATCTCTTTTGTCGAAAATCAGCCGTTTTTGCTCGAACATTAAATGCCTCCAAATGGTATTTATTTCACTTTCCGAGCCCCTGGAAGCATGAAAATCACTTTAAACATGCTAATTTTAGCTCTAACACTGATGATCCACCTACAAATGTGAACTGACGTTCAAAAATAAAACATTTGAAAACGGACCATTTTCCACATTTCTGAAGCATGACGTAATGGGGGGGTGTTATCTCTTTTGTCGAAAATCAGCCGTTTTTGCTCGAACATTAAATGCCTCCAAATGGTATTTATTTCACTTCCCGGGGTGAAGAAACCCTTTTTGAGAACTCAGAGTGAGTAAATTGGCCATTTTCATGCACTTTCAACCATTCCATAAATCTTGTGTTTTGGGCCCCTGGAAGCATGAAAATCACTTTAAACATGCTAATTTTAGCTCTAACACTGATGATCCACCTACAAATGTGAACTGACGTTCAAAAATAAAACATTTGAAAACGGACCATTTTCCACATTTCTGAAGCATGACGTAATGGGGGGGTGTTATCTCTTTTGTCGAAAATCAGCCGTTTTTGCTCGAACATTAAATGCCTCCAAATGGTATTTAATTAACTTCCCGGGGTGAAGAAACCCTTTTTGAGAACTCAGAGTGAGTAAATTGGCCATTTTCATGCACTTTTAACCATTCCATAAATCTTGTGTTTTGGGCCCCTGGAAGCATGAAAATCACTTTAAACATGCTAATTTTAGCTCTAACACAGATGATCCACCTACAAATGTGAACTGACGTTCAAAAATAAAACATTTGAAAACGGACCATTTTCCACATTTCTGAAGCATGACGTAATGGGGGGGTGTTATCTCTTTTGTCGAAAATCAGCCGTTTTTGCTCGAACATTAAATGCCTCCAAATGGTATTTATTTCACTTCCCGAGCCCCTGGAAGCATGAAAATCACTTTAAACATGCTAATTTTAGCTCTAACACTGATGATCCACCTACAAATGTGAACTGACGTTCAAAAATAAAACATTTGAAAACGGACCATTTTCCACATTTCTGAAGCATGACGTAATGGGGGGGGTGTTATCTCTTTTGTCGAAAATCAGCCGTTTTTGCTCGAACATTAAATGCCTCCAAATGGTATTTAATTAACTTCCCGAGCCCCTGGAAGCATGAAAATCACTTTAAACATGCTAATTTTAGCTCTAACACTGATGATCCACCTACAAATGTGAACTGACGTTCAAAAATAAAACATTTGAAAACGGACCATTTTCCACATTTCTGAAGCATGACATAATGGGGGGGTGTTGTCTCTTTTGTCGAAAATCAGCCGTTTTTGCTCGAACATTAAATGCCTCCAAATGGTATTTAATTAACTTCCCGGGGTGAAGAAACCCTTTTTGAGAACTCAGAGTGAGTAAATTGGCCATTTTCATGCACTTAACCATTCCATAAATCTTGTGTTTTGGGCCCCTGGAAGCATGAAAATCACTTTAAACATGCTAATTTTAGCTCTAACACTGATGATCCACCTACAAATGTGAACTGACGTTCAAAAATAAAACATTTGAAAACGGACCATTTTCCACATTTCTGAAGCATGACGTAATGGGGGGGTGTTATCTCTTTTGTCAAAAATCAGCCGTTTTTGCTCAAACATTAAATGCCTCCAAATGGTATTTAATTAACTTCCCGAGCCCCTGGAAGCATGAAAATCACTTTAAACATGCTAATTTTAGCTCTAACACTGATGATCCACCTACAAATGTGAACTGACGTTCAAAAATAAAACATTTGAAAACGGACCATTTTCCACATTTCTGAAGCATGACGTAATGGGGGGGTGTTATCTCTTTTGTCAAAAATCAGCCGTTTTTGCTCAAACATTAAATGCCTCCAAATGGTATTTAATTAACTTCCCGAGCCCCTGGAAGCATGAAAATCACTTTAAACATGCTAATTTTAGCTCTAACACTGATGATCCACCTACAAATGTGAACTGACGTTCAAAAATAAAACATTTGAAAACGGACCATTTTCCACATTTCTGAAGCATGACGTAATGGGGGGGTGTTATCTCTTTTGTCGAAAATCAGCCGTTTTTGCTCGAACATTAAATGCCTCCAAATGGTATTTAATTAACTTCCCGGGGTGAAGAAACCCTTTTTGAGAACTCAGAGTGAGTAAATTGGCCATTTTCATGCACTTTTAACCATTCCATTAATCTTGTGTTTTGGGCCCCTGGAAGCATGAAAATCACTTTAAACATGCTAATTTTAGCTCTAACACTGATGATCCACCTACAAATGTGAACTGACGTTCAAAAATAAAACATTTGAAAACGGACCATTTTCCACATTTCTGAAGCATGACGTAATGGGGGGGTGTTATCTCTTTTGTCAAAAATCAGCCGTTTTTGCTCAAACATTAAATGCCTCCAAATGGTATTTAATTAACTTCCCGAGCCCCTGGAAGCATGAAAATCACTTTAAACATGCTAATTTTAGCTCTAACACTGATGATCCACCTACAAATGTGAACTGACGTTCAAAAATAAAACATTTGAAAACGGACCATTTTCCACATTTCTGAAGCATGACGTAATGGGGGGGTGTTATCTCTTTTGTCGAAAATCAGCCGTTTTTGCTCGAACATTAAATGCCTCCAAATGGTATTTAATTAACTTCCCGGGGTGAAGAAACCCTTTTTGAGAACTCAGAGTGAGTAAATTGGCCATTTTCATGCACTTTTAACCATTCCATAAATCTTGTGTTTTGGGCCCCTGGAAGCATGAAAATCACTTTAAACATGCTAATTTTAGCTCTAACACTGATGATCCACCTACAAATGTGAACTGACGTTCAAAAATAAAACATTTGAAAACGGACCATTTTCCACATTTCTGAAGCATGACGTAATGGGGGGGGTGTTATCTCTTTTGTCGAAAATCAGCCGTTTTTGCTCGAACATTAAATGCCTCCAAATGGTATTTAATTAACTTCCCGAGCCCCTGGAAGCATGAAAATCACTTTAAACATGCTAATTTTAGCTCTAACACTGATGATCCACCTACAAATGTGAACTGACGTTCAAAAATAAAACATTTGAAAACGGACCATTTTCCACATTTCTGAAGCATGACGTAATGGGGGGGTGTTATCTCTTTTGTCGAAAATCAGCCGTTTTTGCTCGAACATTAAATGCCTCCAAATGGTATTTAATTAACTTCCCGGGGTGAAGAAACCCTTTTTGAGAACTCAGAGTGAGTAAATTGGCCATTTTCATGCACTTTTAACCATTCCATAAATCTTGTGTTTTGGGCCCCTGGAAGCATGAAAATCACTTTAAACATGCTAATTTTAGCTCTAACACTGATGATCCACCTACAAATGTGAACTGACGTTCAAAAATAAAACATTTGAAAACGGACCATTTTCCACATTTCTGAAGCATGACGTAATGGGGGGGGTGTTATCTCTTTTGTCGAAAATCAGCCGTTTTTGCTCGAACATTAAATGCCTCCAAATGGTATTTAATTAACTTCCCGAGCCCCTGGAAGCATGAAAATCACTTTAAACATGCTAATTTTAGCTCTAACACTGATGATCCACCTACAAATGTGAACTGACGTTCAAAAATAAAACATTTGAAAACGGACCATTTTCCACATTTCTGAAGCATGACGTAATGGGGGGGTGTTATCTCTTTTGTCGAAAATCAGCCGTTTTTGCTCGAACATTAAATGCCTCCAAATGGTATTTAATTAACTTCCCGGGGTGAAGAAACCCTTTTTGAGAACTCAGAGTGAGTAAATTGGCCATTTTCATGCACTTTTAACCATTCCATAAATCTTGTGTTTTGGGCCCCTGGAAGCATGAAAATCACTTTAAACATGCTAATTTTAGCTCTAACACTGATGATCCACCTACAAATGTGAACTGACGTTCAAAAATAAAACATTTGAAAACGGACCATTTTCCACATTTCTGAAGCATGACGTAATGGGGGGGTGTTATCTCTTTTGTCGAAAATCAGCCGTTTTTGCTCGAACATTAAATGCCTCCAAATGGTATTTAATTAACTTCCCGAGCCCCTGGAAGCATGAAAATCACTTTAAACATGCTAATTTTAGCTCTAACACTGATGATCTACCTACAAATGTGAACTGACGTTCAAAAATAAAACATTTGAAAACGGACCATTTTCCACATTTCTGAAGCATGACGTAATGGGGGGGGTGTTATCTCTTTTGTCGAAAATCAGCCGTTTTTGCTCGAACATTAAATGCCTCCAAATGGTATTTAATTAACTTCCCGGGGTGAAGAAACCCTTTTTGAGAACTCAGAGTGAGTAAATTGGCCATTTTCATGCACTTTTAACCATTCCATAAATCTTGTGTTTTGGGCCCCTGGAAGCATGAAAATCACTTTAAACATGCTAATTTTAGCTCTAACACTGATGATCCACCTACAAATGTGAACTGACGTTCAAAAATAAAACATTTGAAAACGGACCATTTTCCACATTTCTAAAGCATGACGTAATGGGGGGGTGTTATCTCTTTTGTCGAAAATCAGCAATTTTTGCTCGAACATTAAATGCCTCCAAATGGTATTTATTTCACTTCCCGAGCCCCTGGAAGCATGAAAATCACTTTAAACATGCTAATTTTAGCTCTAACACTGATGATCCACCTACAAATGTGAACTGACGTTCAAAAATAAAACATTTGAAAACGGACCATTTCCACATTTCTGAAGCATGACGTAATGGGGGGGGTGTTATCTCTTTTGTCGAAAATCAGCCGTTTTTGCTCGAACATTAAATGCCTCCAAATGGTATTTAATTAACTTCCCGAGCCCCTGGAAGCATGAAAATCACTTTAAACATGCTAATTTTAGCTCTAACACTGATGATCCACCTACAAATAAACTGACGTTCAAAAATAAAACATTTGAAAACGGACGATTTTCCACATTTCTGAAGCATGACGTAATGGGGGGGTGTTATCTCTTTTGTCGAAAATCAGCCGTTTTTACTCGAACATTAAATGCCTCCAAATGGTATTTAATTAACTTCCCGAGCCCCTGGAAGCATGAAAATCACTTTAAACATGCTAATTTTAGCTCTAACACTGATGATCCACCTACTAATGTGAACTGACGTTCAAAAATAAAACATTTGAAAACAGACCATTTTCCACATTTCTAAAGCATGACGTAATGGGGGGGGTGTTATCTCTTTTGTCGAAAATCAGCCGTTTTTGCTCGAACATTAAATGCCTCCAAATGGTATTTAATTAACTTCCCGAGCCCCTGGAAGCATGAAAATCACTTTAAACATGCTAATTTTAGCTCTAACACTGATGATCCACCTACAAATGTGAACTGACGTTCAAAAATAAAACATTTGAAAACGGACCATTTTCCACATTTCTGAAGCATGACGTAATGGGGGGGTGTTATCTCTTTTGTCGAAAATCAGCCGTTTTTGCTCAAACATTAAATGCCTCCAAATGGTATTTATTTCACTTCCCGAGCCCCTGGAAGCATGAAAATCACTTTAAACATGCTAATTTTAGCTCTAACACTGATGATCCACCTACAAATGTGAACTGACGTTCAAAAATAAAACATTTGAAAACGGACCATTTTCCACATTTCTGAAGCATGACGTAATGGGGGGGTGTTATCTCTTTTGTCGAAAATCAGCCGTTTTTGCTCGAACATTAAATGCCTCCAAATGGTATTTATTTCACTTCCCGAGCCCCTGGAAGCATGAAAATCACTTTAAACATGCTAATTTTAGCTCTAACACTGATGATCCACCTACAAATGTGAACTGACGTTCAAAAATAAAACATTTGAAAACGGACCATTTTCCACATTTCTGAAGCATGACGTAATGGGGGGGTGTTATCTCTTTTGTCGAAAATCAGCCGTTTTTGCTCGAACATTAAATGCCTCCAAATGGTATTTATTTCACTTCCCGGGGTGAAGAAACCCTTTTTGAGAACTCAGAGTGAGTAAATTGGCCATTTTCATGCACTTTCAACCATTCCATAAATCTTGTGTTTTGGGCCCCTGGAAGCATGAAAATCACTTTAAACATGCTAATTTTAGCTCTAACACTGATGATCCACCTACAAATGTGAACTGACGTTCAAAAATAAAACATTTGAAAACGGACCATTTTCCACATTTCTGAAGCATGACGTAATGGGGGGGTGTTATCTCTTTTGTCGAAAATCAGCCGTTTTTGCTCGAACATTAAATGCCTCCAAATGGTATTTAATTAACTTCCCGGGGTGAAGAAACCCTTTTTGAGAACTCAGAGTGAGTAAATTGGCCATTTTCATGCACTTTTAACCATTCCATAAATCTTGTGTTTTGGGCCCCTGGAAGCATGAAAATCACTTTAAACATGCTAATTTTAGCTCTAACACAGATGATCCACCTACAAATGTGAACTGACGTTCAAAAATAAAACATTTGAAAACGGACCATTTTCCACATTTCTGAAGCATGACGTAATGGGGGGGTGTTATCTCTTTTGTCGAAAATCAGCCGTTTTTGCTCGAACATTAAATGCCTCCAAATGGTATTTATTTCACTTCCCGAGCCCCTGGAAGCATGAAAATCACTTTAAACATGCTAATTTTAGCTCTAACACTGATGATCCACCTACAAATGTGAACTGACGTTCAAAAATAAAACATTTGAAAACGGACCATTTTCCACATTTCTGAAGCATGACGTAATGGGGGGGTGTTATCTCTTTTGTCGAAAATCAGCCGTTTTTGCTCGAACATTAAATGCCTCCAAATGGTATTTAATTAACTTCCCGAGCCCCTGGAAGCATGAAAATCACTTTAAACATGCTAATTTTAGCTCTAACACTGATGATCCACCTACAAATGTGAACTGACGTTCAAAAATAAAACATTTGAAAACGGACCATTTTCCACATTTCTGAAGCATGACATAATGGGGGGGTGTTGTCTCTTTTGTCGAAAATCAGCCGTTTTTGCTCGAACATTAAATGCCTCCAAATGGTATTTAATTAACTTCCCGGGGTGAAGAAACCCTTTTTGAGAACTCAGAGTGAGTAAATTGGCCATTTTCATGCACTTAACCATTCCATAAATCTTGTGTTTTGGGCCCCTGGAAGCATGAAAATCACTTTAAACATGCTAATTTTAGCTCTAACACTGATGATCCACCTACAAATGTGAACTGACGTTCAAAAATAAAACATTTGAAAACGGACCATTTTCCACATTTCTGAAGCATGACGTAATGGGGGGGTGTTATCTCTTTTGTCAAAAATCAGCCGTTTTTGCTCAAACATTAAATGCCTCCAAATGGTATTTAATTAACTTCCCGAGCCCCTGGAAGCATGAAAATCACTTTAAACATGCTAATTTTAGCTCTAACACTGATGATCCACCTACAAATGTGAACTGACGTTCAAAAATAAAACATTTGAAAACGGACCATTTTCCACATTTCTGAAGCATGACGTAATGGGGGGGTGTTATCTCTTTTGTCAAAAATCAGCCGTTTTTGCTCAAACATTAAATGCCTCCAAATGGTATTTAATTAACTTCCCGAGCCCCTGGAAGCATGAAAATCACTTTAAACATGCTAATTTTAGCTCTAACACTGATGATCCACCTACAAATGTGAACTGACGTTCAAAAATAAAACATTTGAAAACGGACCATTTTCCACATTTCTGAAGCATGACGTAATGGGGGGGTGTTATCTCTTTTGTCGAAAATCAGCCGTTTTTGCTCGAACATTAAATGCCTCCAAATGGTATTTAATTAACTTCCCGGGGTGAAGAAACCCTTTTTGAGAACTCAGAGTGAGTAAATTGGCCATTTTCATGCACTTTTAACCATTCCATTAATCTTGTGTTTTGGGCCCCTGGAAGCATGAAAATCACTTTAAACATGCTAATTTTAGCTCTAACACTGATGATCCACCTACAAATGTGAACTGACGTTCAAAAATAAAACATTTGAAAACGGACCATTTTCCACATTTCTGAAGCATGACGTAATGGGGGGGTGTTATCTCTTTTGTCAAAAATCAGCCGTTTTTGCTCAAACATTAAATGCCTCCAAATGGTATTTAATTAACTTCCCGAGCCCCTGGAAGCATGAAAATCACTTTAAACATGCTAATTTTAGCTCTAACACTGATGATCCACCTACAAATGTGAACTGACGTTCAAAAATAAAACATTTGAAAACGGACCATTTTCCACATTTCTGAAGCATGACGTAATGGGGGGGTGTTATCTCTTTTGTCGAAAATCAGCCGTTTTTGCTCGAACATTAAATGCCTCCAAATGGTATTTAATTAACTTCCGGGGTGAAGAAACCCTTTTTGAGAACTCAGAGTGAGTAAATTGGCCATTTTCATGCACTTTTAACCATTCCATAAATCTTGTGTTTGGGCCCCTGGAAGCATGAAAATCACTTTAAACATGCTAATTTTAGCTCTAACACTGATGATCCACCTACAAATGTGAACTGACGTTCAAAAATAAAACATTTGAAAACGGACCATTTTCCACATTTCTGAAGCATGACGTAATGGGGGGGGTGTTATCTCTTTTGTCGAAAATCAGCCGTTTTTGCTCGAACATTAAATGCCTCCAAATGGTATTTAATTAACTTCCCGAGCCCCTGGAAGCATGAAAATCACTTTAAACATGCTAATTTTAGCTCTAACACTGATGATCCACCTACAAATGTGAACTGACGTTCAAAAATAAAACATTTGAAAACGGACCATTTTCCACATTTCTGAAGCATGACGTAATGGGGGGGTGTTATCTCTTTTGTCGAAAATCAGCCGTTTTTGCTCGAACATTAAATGCCTCCAAATGGTATTTAATTAACTTCCCGGGGTGAAGAAACCCTTTTTGAGAACTCAGAGTGAGTAAATTGGCCATTTTCATGCACTTTTAACCATTCCATAAATCTTGTGTTTTGGGCCCCTGGAAGCATGAAAATCACTTTAAACATGCTAATTTTAGCTCTAACACTGATGATCCACCTACAAATGTGAACTGACGTTCAAAAATAAAACATTTGAAAACGGACCATTTTCCACATTTCTGAAGCATGACGTAATGGGGGGGTGTTATCTCTTTTGTCGAAAATCAGCCGTTTTTTGCTCGAACATTAAATGCCTCCAAATGGTATTTATTTCACTTCCCGAGCCCCTGGAAGCATGAAAATCACTTTAAACATGCTAATTTTAGCTCTAACACTGATGATCCACCTACAAATGTGAACTGACGTTCAAAAATAAAACATTTGAAAACGGACCATTTCCACATTTCTGAAGCATGACGTAATGGGGGGGTGTTATCTCTTTTGTCGAAAATCAGCCGTTTTTGCTCGAACATTAAATGCCTCCAAATGGTATTTAATTAACTTCCCGAGCCCCTGGAAGCATGAAAATCACTTTAAACATGCTAATTTTAGCTCTAACACTGATGATCCACCTACAAATGTGAACTGACGTTCAAAAATAAAACATTTGAAAACGGACCATTTTCCACATTTCTGAAGCATGACGTAATGGGGGGGTGTTATCTCTTTTGTCGAAAATCAGCCGTTTTTACTCGAACATTAAATGCCTCCAAATGGTATTTAATTAACTTCCCGAGCCCCTGGAAGCATGAAAATCACTTTAAACATGCTAATTTTAGCTCTAACACTGATGATCCACCTACTAATGTGAACTGACGTTCAAAAATAAAACATTTGAAAACAGACCATTTTCCACATTTCTAAAGCATGACGTAATGGGGGGGTGTTATCTCTTTTGTCGAAAATCAGCCGTTTTTGCTCGAACATTAAATGCCTCCAAATGGTATTTAATTAACTTCCCGAGCCCCTGGAAGCATGAAAATCACTTTAAACATGCTAATTTTAGCTCTAACACTGATGATCCACCTACAAATGTGAACTGACGTTCAAAAATAAAACATTTGAAAACGGACCATTTTCCACATTTCTGAAGCATGACGTAATGGGGGGTTGTTATCTCTTTTGTCGAAAATCAGCCGTTTTTGCTCGAACATTAAATGCCTCCAAATGGTATTTATTTCACTTCCCGAGCCCCTGGAAGCATGAAAATCACTTTAAACATGCTAATTTTAGCTCTAACACTGATAATCCACCTACAAATGTGAACTGACGTTCAAAAAGAAAACATTTGAAAACGGACCATTTTCCACATTTCTGAAGCATGACGTAATGGGGGGGTGTTATCTCTTTTGTCGAAAATCAGCCGTTTTTGCTCGAACATTAAATGCCTCCAAATGGTATTTAATTAACTTCCCGAGCCCCTGGAAGCATGAAAATCACTTTAAACATGCTAATTTTAGCTCTAACACTGATGATCCACCTACAAATGTGAACTGACGTTCAAAAATAAAACATTTGAAAACGGACCATTTTCCACATTTCTGAAGCATGACGTAATGGGGGGGTGTTATCTCTTTTGTCGAAAATCAGCCGTTTTTGCTCGAACATTAAATGCCTCCAAATGGTATTTAATTAACTTCCCGGGGTGAAGAAACCCTTTTTGAGAACTCAGAGTGAGTAAATTGGCCATTTTCATGCACTTTTAACCATTCCATAAATCTTGTGTTTTGGGCCCCTGGAAGCATGAAAATCACTTTAAACATGCTAATTTTAGCTCTAACACTGATGATCCACCTACAAATGTGAACTGACGTTCAAAAATAAAACATTTGAAAACGGACCATTTTCCACATTTCTGAAGCATGACGTAATGGGGGGGGTGTTATCTCTTTTGTCGAAAATCAGCCGTTTTTGCTCGAACATTAAATGCCTCCAAATGGTATTTAATTAACTTCCCGAGCCCCTGGAAGCATGAAAATCACTTTAAACATGCTAATTTTAGCTCTAACACTGATGATCCACCTACAAATGTGAACTGACGTTCAAAAATAAAACATTTGAAAACGGACCATTTTCCACATTTCTGAAGCATGACGTAATGGGGGGGTGTTATCTCTTTTGTCGAAAATCAGCCGTTTTTGCTCGAACATTAAATGCCTCCAAATGGTATTTAATTAACTTCCCGGGGTGAAGAAACCCTTTTTGAGAACTCAGAGTGAGTAAATTGGCCATTTTCATGCACTTTTAACCATTCCATAAATCTTGTGTTTTGGGCCCCTGGAAGCATGAAAATCACTTTAAACATGCTAATTTTAGCTCTAACACTGATGATCCACCTACAAATGTGAACTGACGTTCAAAAATAAAACATTTGAAAACGGACCATTTTCCACATTTCTGAAGCATGACGTAATGGGGGGGTGTTATCTCTTTTGTCGAAAATCAGCCGTTTTTGCTCGAACATTAAATGCCTCCAAATGGTATTTAATTAACTTCCCGAGCCCCTGGAAGCATGAAAATCACTTTAAACATGCTAATTTTAGCTCTAACACTGATGATCTACCTACAAATGTGAACTGACGTTCAAAAATAAAACATTTGAAAACGGACCATTTTCCACATTTCTGAAGCATGACGTAATGGGGGGGGTGTTATCTCTTTTGTCGAAAATCAGCCGTTTTTGCTCGAACATTAAATGCCTCCAAATGGTATTTAATTAACTTCCCGGGGTGAAGAAACCCTTTTTGAGAACTCAGAGTGAGTAAATTGGCCATTTTCATGCACTTTTAACCATTCCATAAATCTTGTGTTTTGGGCCCCTGGAAGCATGAAAATCACTTTAAACATGCTAATTTTAGCTCTAACACTGATGATCCACCTACAAATGTGAACTGACGTTCAAAAATAAAACATTTGAAAACGGACCATTTTCCACATTTCTAAAGCATGACGTAATGGGGGGGTGTTATCTCTTTTGTCGAAAATCAGCAATTTTTGCTCGAACATTAAATGCCTCCAAATGGTATTTATTTCACTTCCCGAGCCCCTGGAAGCATGAAAATCACTTTAAACATGCTAATTTTAGCTCTAACACTGATGATCCACCTACAAATGTGAACTGACGTTCAAAAATAAAACATTTGAAAACGGACCATTTCCACATTTCTGAAGCATGACGTAATGGGGGGGTGTTATCTCTTTTGTCGAAAATCAGCCGTTTTTGCTCGAACATTAAATGCCTCCAAATGGTATTTAATTAACTTCCCGAGCCCCTGGAAGCATGAAAATCACTTTAAACATGCTAATTTTAGCTCTAACACTGATGATCCACCTACAAATGTGAACTGACGTTCAAAAATAAAACATTTGAAAACGGACCATTTTCCACATTTCTGAAGCATGACGTAATGGGGGGGTGTTATCTCTTTTGTCGAAAATCAGCCGTTTTTACTCGAACATTAAATGCCTCCAAATGGTATTTAATTAACTTCCCGAGCCCCTGGAAGCATGAAAATCACTTTAAACATGCTAATTTTAGCTCTAACACTGATGATCCACCTACTAATGTGAACTGACGTTCAAAAATAAAACATTTGAAAACAGACCATTTTCCACATTTCTAAAGCATGACGTAATGGGGGGGTGTTATCTCTTTTGTCGAAAATCAGCCGTTTTTGCTCGAACATTAAATGCCTCCAAATGGTATTTAATTAACTTCCCGAGCCCCTGGAAGCATGAAAATCACTTTAAACATGCTAATTTTAGCTCTAACACTGATGATCCACCTACAAATGTGAACTGACGTTCAAAAATAAAACATTTGAAAACGGACCATTTTCCACATTTCTGAAGCATGACGTAATGGGGGGGTGTTATCTCTTTTGTCGAAAATCAGCCGTTTTTGCTCGAACATTAAATGCCTCCAAATGGTATTTATTTCACTTCCCGAGCCCCTGGAAGCATGAAAATCACTTTAAACATGCTAATTTTAGCTCTAACACTGATGATCCACCTACAAATGTGAACTGACGTTCAAAAATAAAACATTTGAAAACGGACCATTTTCCACATTTCTGAAGCATGACGTAATGGGGGGGTGTTATCTCTTTTGTCGAAAATCAGCCGTTTTTGCTCGAACATTAAATGCCTCCAAATGGTATTTATTTCACTTCCCGAGCCCCTGGAAGCATGAAAATCACTTTAAACATGCTAATTTTAGCTCTAACACTGATGATCCACCTACAAATGTGAACTGACGTTCAAAAATAAAACATTTGAAAACGGACCATTTTCCACATTTCTGAAGCATGACGTAATGGGGGGGTGTTATCTCTTTTGTCGAAAATCAGCCGTTTTTGCTCGAACATTAAATGCCTCCAAATGGTATTTATTTCACTTCCCGGGGTGAAGAAACCCTTTTTGAGAACTCAGAGTGAGTAAATTGGCCATTTTCATGCACTTTCAACCATTCCATAAATCTTGTGTTTTGGGCCCCTGGAAGCATGAAAATCACTTTAAACATGCTAATTTTAGCTCTAACACTGATGATCCACCTACAAATGTGAACTGACGTTCAAAAATAAAACATTTGAAAACGGACCATTTTCCACATTTCTGAAGCATGACGTAATGGGGGGGTGTTATCTCTTTTGTCGAAAATCAGCCGTTTTTGCTCGAACATTAAATGCCTCCAAATGGTATTTAATTAACTTCCCGGGGTGAAGAAACCCTTTTTGAGAACTCAGAGTGAGTAAATTGGCCATTTTCATGCACTTTTAACCATTCCATAAATCTTGTGTTTTGGGCCCCTGGAAGCATGAAAATCACTTTAAACATGCTAATTTTAGCTCTAACACTGATGATCCACCTACAAATGTGAACTGACGTTCAAAAATAAAACATTTGAAAACGGACCATTTTCCACATTTCTGAAGCATGACGTAATGGGGGGGTGTTATCTCTTTTGTCGAAAATCAGCCGTTTTTGCTCGAACATTAAATGCCTCCAAATGGTATTTATTTCACTTCCCGAGCCCCTGGAAGCATGAAAATCACTTTAAACATGCTAATTTTAGCTCTAACACTGATGATCCACCTACAAATGTGAACTGACGTTCAAAAATAAAACATTTGAAAACGGACCATTTTCCACATTTCTGAAGCATGACGTAATGGGGGGGTGTTATCTCTTTTGTCGAAAATCAGCCGTTTTTGCTCGAACATTAAATGCCTCCAAATGGTATTTAATTAACTTCCCGAGCCCCTGGAAGCATGAAAATCACTTTAAACATGCTAATTTTAGCTCTAACACTGATGATCCACCTACAAATGTGAACTGACGTTCAAAAATAAAACATTTGAAAACGGACCATTTTCCACATTTCTGAAGCATGACATAATGGGGGGGTGTTGTCTCTTTTGTCGAAAATCAGCCGTTTTTGCTCGAACATTAAATGCCTCCAAATGGTATTTAATTAACTTCCCGGGGTGAAGAAACCCTTTTTGAGAACTCAGAGTGAGTAAATTGGCCATTTTCATGCACTTAACCATTCCATAAATCTTGTGTTTTGGGCCCCTGGAAGCATGAAAATCACTTTAAACATGCTAATTTTAGCTCTAACACTGATGATCCACCTACAAATGTGAACTGACGTTCAAAAATAAAACATTTGAAAACGGACCATTTTCCACATTTCTGAAGCATGACGTAATGGGGGGGTGTTATCTCTTTTGTCAAAAATCAGCCGTTTTTGCTCAAACATTAAATGCCTCCAAATGGTATTTAATTAACTTCCCGAGCCCCTGGAAGCATGAAAATCACTTTAAACATGCTAATTTTAGCTCTAACACTGATGATCCACCTACAAATGTGAACTGACGTTCAAAAATAAAACATTTGAAAACGGACCATTTTCCACATTTCTGAAGCATGACGTAATGGGGGGGTGTTATCTCTTTTGTCAAAAATCAGCCGTTTTTGCTCAAACATTAAATGCCTCCAAATGGTATTTAATTAACTTCCCGAGCCCCAGGAAGCATGAAAATCACTTTAAACATGCTAATTTTAGCTCTAACACTGATGATCCACCTACAAATGTGAACTGACGTTCAAAAATAAAACATTTGAAAACGGACCATTTTCCACATTTCTGAAGCATGACGTAATGGGGTGGTGTTATCTCTTTTGTCGAAAATCAGCCGTTTTTGCTCGAACATTAAATGCCTCCAAATGGTATTTAATTAACTTCCCGGGGTGAAGAAACCCTTTTTGAGAACTCAGAGTGAGTAAATTGGCCATTTTCATGCACTTTTAACCATTCCATTAATCTTGTGTTTTGGGCCCCTGGAAGCATGAAAATCACTTTAAACATGCTAATTTTAGCTCTAACACTGATGATCCACCTACAAATGTGAACTGACGTTCAAAAATAAAACATTTGAAAACGGACCATTTTCCACATTTCTGAAGCATGACGTAATGGGGGGGTGTTATCTCTTTTGTCGAAAATCAGCCGTTTTTGCTCGAACATTAAATGCCTCCAAATGGTATTTAATTAACTTCCCGAGCCCCTGGAAGCATGAAAATCACTTTAAACATGCTAATTTTAGCTCTAACACTGATGATCCACCTACAAATGTAAACTGACGTTCAAAAATAAAACATTTGAAAACGGACCATTTTCCACATTTCTGAAGCATGACGTAATGGGGGGGTGTTATCTCTTTTGTCGAAAATCAGCCGTTTTTGCTCGAACATTAAATGCCTCCAAATGGTATTTATTTCACTTCCCGAGCCCCTGGAAGCATGAAAATCACTTTAAACATGCTAATTTTAGCTCTAACACTGATAATCCACCTACAAATGTGAACTGACGTTCAAAAAGAAAACATTTGAAAACGGACCATTTTCCACATTTCTGAAGCATGACGTAATGGGGGAGTGTTATCTCTTTTGTCGAAAATCAGCCGTTTTTGCTCGAACATTAAATGCCTCCAAATGGTATTTAATTAACTTCCCGAGCCCCTGGAAGCATGAAAATCACTTTAAACATGCTAATTTTAGCTCTAACACTGATGATCCACCTACAAATGTGAACTGACGTTCAAAAATAAAACATTTGAAAACGGACCATTTTCCACATTTCTGAAGCATGACGTAATGGGGGGGTGTTATCTCTTTTGTCGAAAATCAGCCGTTTTTGCTCGAACATTAAATGCCTCCAAATGGTATTTAATTAACTTCCCGGGGTGAAGAAACCCTTTTTGAGAACTCAGAGTGAGTAAATTGGCCATTTTCATGCACTTTTAACCATTCCATAAATCTTGTGTTTTGGGCCCCTGGAAGCATGAAAATCACTTTAAACATCCTAATTTTAGCTCTAACACTGATGATCCACCTACAAATGTGAACTGACGTTCAAAAATAAAACATTTGAAAACGGACCATTTTCCACATTTCTGAAGCATGACGTAATGGGGGGGGTGTTATCTCTTTTGTCGAAAATCAGCCGTTTTTGCTCGAACATTAAATGCCTCCAAATGGTATTTAATTAACTTCCCAAGCCCCTGGAAGCATGAAAATCACTTTAAACATGCTAATTTTAGCTCTAACACTGATGATCCACCTACAAATGTGAACTGACGTTCAAAAATAAAACATTTGAAAACGGACCATTTTCCACATTTCTGAAGCATGACGTAATGGGGGGGTGTTATCTCTTTTGTCGAAAATCAGCCGTTTTTGCTCGAACATTAAATGCCTCCAAATGGTATTTAATTAACTTCCCGGGGTGAAGAAACCCTTTTTGAGAACTCAGAGTGAGTAAATTGGCCATTTTCATGCACTTTTAACCATTCCATAAATCTTGTGTTTTGGGCCCCTGGAAGCATGAAAATCACTTTAAACATGCTAATTTTAGCTCTAACACTGATGATCCACCTACAAATGTGAACTGACGTTCAAAAATAAAACATTTGAAAACGGACCATTTTCCACATTTCTGAAGCATGACGTAATGGGGGGGTGTTATCTCTTTTGTCGAAAATCAGCCGTTTTTGCTCGAACATTAAATGCCTCCAAATGGTATTTAATTAACTTCCCGAGCCCCTGGAAGCATGGAAATCACTTTAAACATGCTAATTTTAGCTCTAACACTGATGATCTACCTACAAATGTGAACTGACGTTCAAAAATAAAACATTTGAAAACGGACCATTTTCCACATTTCTGAAGCATGACGTAATGGGGGGGGTGTTATCTCTTTTGTCGAAAATGAGCCGTTTTTGCTCGAACATTAAATGCCTCCAAATGGTATTTAATTAACTTCCCGGGGTGAAGAAACCCTTTTTGAGAACTCAGAGTGAGTAAATTGGCCATTTTCATGCACTTTTAACCATTCCATAAATCTTGTGTTTTGGGCCCCTGGAAGCATGAAAATCACTTTAAACATGCTAATTTTAGCTCTAACACTGATGATCCACCTACAAATGTGAACTGACGTTCAAAAATAAAACATTTGAAAACGGACCATTTTCCACATTTCTAAAGCATGACGTAATGGGGGGGTGTTATCTCTTTTGTCGAAAATCAGCAATTTTTGCTCGAACATTAAATGCCTCCAAATGGTATTTATTTCACTTCCCGAGCCCCTGGAAGCATGAAAATCACTTTAAACATGCTAATTTTAGCTCTAACACTGATGATCCACCTACAAATGTGAACTGACGTTCAAAAATAAAACATTTGAAAACGGACCATTTCCACATTTCTGAAGCATGACGTAATGGGGGGGTGTTATCTCTTTTGTCGAAAATCAGCCGTTTTTGCTCGAACATTAAATGCCTCCAAATGGTATTTAATTAACTTCCCGAGCCCCTGGAAGCATGAAAATCACTTTAAACATGCTAATTTTAGCTCTAACACTGATGATCCACCTACAAATGTGAACTGACGTTCAAAAATAAAACATTTGAAAACGGACCATTTTCCACATTTCTGAAGCATGACGTAATGGGGGGTGTTATCTCTTTTGTCGAAAATCAGCCGTTTTTACTCGAACATTAAATGCCTCCAAATGGTATTTAATTAACTTCCCGAGCCCCTGGAAGCATGAAAATCACTTTAAACATGCTAATTTTAGCTCTAACACTGATGATCCACCTACTAATGTGAACTGACGTTCAAAAATAAAACATTTGAAAACAGACCATTTTCCACATTTCTAAAGCATGACGTAATGGGGGGGTGTTATCTCTTTTGTCGAAAATCAGCCGTTTTTGCTCGAACATTAAATGCCTCCAAATGGTATTTAATTAACTTCCCGAGCCCCTGGAAGCATGAAAATCACTTTAAACATGCTAATTTTAGCTCTAACACTGATGATCCACCTACAAATGTGAACTGACGTTCAAAAATAAAACATTTGAAAACGGACCATTTTCCACATTTCTGAAGCATGACGTAATGGGGGGGTGTTATCTCTTTTGTCGAAAATCAGCCGTTTTTGCTCGAACATTAAATGCCTCCAAATGGTATTTATTTCACTTCCCGAGCCCCTGGAAGCATGAAAATCACTTTAAACATGCTAATTTTAGCTCTAACACTGATAATCCACCTACAAATGTGAACTGACGTTCAAAAAGAAAACATTTGAAAACGGACCATTTTCCACATTTCTGAAGCATGACGTAATGGGGGGGTGTTATCTCTTTTGTCGAAAATCAGCCGTTTTTGCTCGAACATTAAATGCCTCCAAATGGTATTTAATTAACTTCCCGAGCCCCTGGAAGCATGAAAATCACTTTAAACATGCTAATTTTAGCTCTAACACTGATGATCCACCTACAAATGTGAACTGACGTTCAAAAATAAAACATTTGAAAACGGACCATTTTCCACATTTCTGAAGCATGACGTAATGGGGGGTGTTATCTCTTTTGTCGAAAATCAGCCGTTTTTACTCGAACATTAAATGCCTCCAAATGGTATTTAATTAACTTCCCGAGCCCCTGGAAGCATGAAAATCACTTTAAACATGCTAATTTTAGCTCTAACACTGATGATCCACCTACTAATGTGAACTGACGTTCAAAAATAAAACATTTGAAAACAGACCATTTTCCACATTTCTAAAGCATGACGTAATGGGGGGGTGTTATCTCTTTTGTCGAAAATCAGCCGTTTTTGCTCGAACATTAAATGCCTCCAAATGGTATTTAATTAACTTCCCGAGCCCCTGGAAGCATGAAAATCACTTTAAACATGCTAATTTTAGCTCTAACACTGATGATCCACCTACAAATGTGAACTGACGTTCAAAAATAAAACATTTGAAAACGGACCATTTTCCACATTTCTGAAGCATGACGTAATGGGGGGGTGTTATCTCTTTTGTCGAAAATCAGCCGTTTTTGCTCGAACATTAAATGCCTCCAAATGGTATTTATTTCACTTCCCGAGCCCCTGGAAGCATGAAAATCACTTTAAACATGCTAATTTTAGCTCTAACACTGATAATCCACCTACAAATGTGAACTGACGTTCAAAAAGAAAACATTTGAAAACGGACCATTTTCCACATTTCTGAAGCATGACGTAATGGGGGGGTGTTATCTCTTTTGTCGAAAATCAGCCGTTTTTGCTCGAACATTAAATGCCTCCAAATGGTATTTAATTAACTTCCCGAGCCCCTGGAAGCATGAAAATCACTTTAAACATGCTAATTTTAGCTCTAACACTGATGATCCACCTACAAATGTGAACTGACGTTCAAAAATAAAACATTTGAAAACGGACCATTTTCCACATTTCTGAAGCATGACGTAATGGGGGGGTGTTATCTCTTTTGTCGAAAATCAGCCGTTTTTGCTCGAACATTAAATGCCTCCAAATGGTATTTATTTCACTTCCCGGGGTGAAGAAACCCTTTTTGAGAACTCAGAGTGAGTAAATTGGCCATTTTCATGCACTTTTAACCATTCCATAAATCTTGTGTTTTGGGCCCCTGGAAGCATGAAAATCACTTTAAACATGCTAATTTTAGCTCTAACACTGATGATCCACCTACAAATGTGAACTGACGTTCAAAAATAAAACATTTGAAAACGGACCATTTTCCACATTTCTGAAGCATGACGGAATGGGGGGGTGTTATCTCTTTTGTCGAAAATCAGCCGTTTTTGCTCGAACATTAAATGCCTCCAAATGGTATTTAATTAACTTCCCGAGCCCCTGGAAGCATGAAAATCACTTTAAACATGCTAATTTTAGCTCTAACACTGATGATCCACCTACAAATGTGAACTGACGTTCAAAAATAAAACATTTGAAAACGGACCATTTTCCACATTTCTGAAGCATGACGTAATGGGGGGGTGTTATCTCTTTTGTCGAAAATCAGCCGTTTTTGCTCGAACATTAAATGCCTCCAAATGGTATTTAATTAACTTCCCGAGCCCCTGGAAGCATGAAAATCACTTTAAACATGCTAATTTTAGCTCTAACACTGATGATCCACCTACAAATGTGAACTGACGTTCAAAAATAAAACATTTGAAAACGGACCATTTTCCACATTTCTGAAGCATGACGTAATGGGGGGGTGTTATCTCTTTTGTCGAAAATCAGCCGTTTTTGCTCGAACATTAAATGCCTCCAAATGGTATTTATTTCACTTCCCGGGGTGAAGAAACCCTTTTTGAGAACTCAGAGTGAGTAAATTGGCCATTTTCATGCACTTTTAACCATTCCATAAATCTTGTGTTTTGGGCCCCTGGAAGCATGAAAATCACTTTAAACATGCTAATTTTAGCTCTAACACTGATAATCCACCTACAAATGTGAACTGACGTTCAAAAATAAAACATTTGAAAACGGACCATTTTCCACATTTCTGAAGCATGACGTAATGGGGGGGTGTTATCTCTTTTGTCGAAAATCAGCCGTTTTTGCTCGAACATTAAATGCCTCCAAATGGTATTTATTTCACTTCCCGAGCCCCTGGAAGCATGAAAATCACTTTAAACATGCTAATTTTAGCTCTAACACTGATGATCCACCTACAAATGTGAACTGACGTTCAAAAATAAAACATTTGAAAACGGACCATTTTCCACATTTCTGAAGCATGACGTAATGGGGGGGTGTTATCTCTTTTGTCGAAAATCAGCCGTTTTTGCTCGAACATTAAATGCCTCCAAATGGTATTTAATTAACTTCCCGAGCCCCTGGAAGCATGAAAATCACTTTAAACATGCTAATTTTAGCTCTAACACTGATGATCCACCTACAAATGTGAACTGACGTTCAAAAATAAAACATTTGAAAACGGACCATTTTCCACATTTCTGAAGCATGACGTAATGGGGGGGTGTTATCTCTTTTGTCGAAAATCAGCCGTTTTTGCTCGAACATTAAAGGCCTCCAAATGGTATTTATTTCACTTCCCGGGGTGAAGAAACCCTTTTTGAGAACTCAGAGTGAGTAAATTGGCCATTTTCATGCACTTTTAACCATTCCATAAATCTTGTGTTTTGGGCCCCTGGAAGCATGAAAATCACTTTAAACATGCTAATTTTAGCTCTAACACTGATGATCCACCTACAAATGTGAACTGACGTTCAAAAATAAAACATTTGAAAACGGACCATTTTCCACATTTCTGAAGCATGACGTAATGGGGGGGTGTTATCTCTTTTGTCGAAAATCAGCCGTTTTTGCTCGAACATTAAATGCCTCCAAATGGTATTTAATTAACTTCCCGAGCCCCTGGAAGCATGAAAATCACTTTAAACATGCTAATTTTAGCTCTAACACTGATGATCCACCTACAAATGTGAACTGACGTTCAAAAATAAAACATTTGAAAACGGACCATTTTCCACATTTCTGAAGCATGACGTAATGGGGGGGTGTTATCTCTTTTGTCGAAAATCAGCCATTTTTGCTCGAACATTAAATGCCTCCAAATGGTATTTAATTAACTTCCCGAGCCCCTGGAAGCATGAAAATCACTTTAAACATGCTAATTTTAGCTCTAACACTGATGATCCACCTACAAATGTGAACTGACGTTCAAAAATAAAACATTTGAAAACGGACCATTTTCCACATTTCTGAAGCATGACGTAATGGGGGGTGTTATCTCTTTTGTCGAAAATCAGCCGTTTTTGCTCGAACATTAAATGCCTCCAAATGGTATTTAATTAACTTCCCGAGCCCCTGGAAGCATGAAAATCACTTTAAACATGCTAATTTTAGCTCTAACACTGATGATCCACCTACAAATGTGAACTGACGTTCAAAAATAAAACATTTGAAAACGGACCATTTTCCACATTTCTGAAGCATGACGTAATGGGGGGTGTTATCTCTTTTGTCGAAAATCAGCCGTTTTTACTCGAACATTAAATGCCTCCAAATGGTATTTAATTAACTTCCCGAGCCCCTGGAAGCATGAAAATCACTTTAAACATGCTAATTTTAGCTCTAACACTGATGATCCACCTACTAATGTGAACTGACGTTCAAAAATAAAACATTTGAAAACAGACCATTTTCCACATTTCTAAAGCATGACGTAATGGGGGGGTGTTATCTCTTTTGTCGAAAATCAGCCGTTTTTGCTCGAACATTAAATGCCTCCAAATGGTATTTAATTAACTTCCCGAGCCCCTGGAAGCATGAAAATCACTTTAAACATGCTAATTTTAGCTCTAACACTGATGATCCACCTACAAATGTGAACTGACGTTCAAAAATAAAACATTTGAAAACGGACCATTTTCCACATTTCTGAAGCATGACGTAATGGGGGGGTGTTATCTCTTTTGTCGAAAATCAGCCGTTTTTGCTCGAACATTAAATGCCTCCAAATGGTATTTATTTCACTTCCCGAGCCCCTGGAAGCATGAAAATCACTTTAAACATGCTAATTTTAGCTCTAACACTGATAATCCACCTACAAATGTGAACTGACGTTCAAAAAGAAAACATTTGAAAACGGACCATTTTCCACATTTCTGAAGCATGACGTAATGGGGGGGTGTTATCTCTTTTGTCGAAAATCAGCCGTTTTTGCTCGAACATTAAATGCCTCCAAATGGTATTTAATTAACTTCCCGAGCCCCTGGAAGCATGAAAATCACTTTAAACATGCTAATTTTAGCTCTAACACTGATGATCCACCTACAAATGTGAACTGACGTTCAAAAATAAAACATTTGAAAACGGACCATTTTCCACATTTCTGAAGCATGACGTAATGGGGGGGTGTTATCTCTTTTGTCGAAAATCAGCCGTTTTTGCTCGAACATTAAATGCCTCCAAATGGTATTTAATTAACTTCCCGAGCCCCTGGAAGCATGAAAATCACTTTAAACATGCTAATTTTAGCTCTAACACTGATGATCCACCTACAAATGTGAACTGACGTTCAAAAATAAAACATTTGAAAACGGACCATTTTCCACATTTCTGAAGCATGACGTAATGGGGGGGTGTTATCTCTTTTGTCGAAAATCAGCCGTTTTTGCTCGAACATTAAATGCCTCCAAATGGTATTTATTTCACTTCCCGGGGTGAAGAAACCCTTTTTGAGAACTCAGAGTGAGTAAATTGGCCATTTTCATGCACTTTTAACCATTCCATAAATCTTGTGTTTTGGGCCCCTGGAAGCATGAAAATCACTTTAAACATGCTAATTTTAGCTCTAACACTGATAATCCACCTACAAATGTGAACTGACGTTCAAAAATAAAACATTTGAAAACGGACCATTTTCCACATTTCTGAAGCATGACGTAATGGGGGGGTGTTATCTCTTTTGTCGAAAATCAGCCGTTTTTGCTCGAACATTAAATGCCTCCAAATGGTATTTAATTAACTTCCCGAGCCCCTGGAAGCATGAAAATCACTTTAAACATGCTAATTTTAGCTCTAACACTGATGATCCACCTACAAATGTGAACTGACGTTCAAAAATAAAACATTTGAAAACGGACCATTTTCCACATTTCTGAAGCATGACGTAATGGGGGGGTGTTATCTCTTTTGTCGAAAATCAGCCGTTTTTGCTCGAACATTAAATGCCTCCAAATGGTATTTATTTCACTTCCCGGGGTGAAGAAACCCTTTTTGAGAACTCAGAGTGAGTAAATTGGCCATTTTCATGCA
This sequence comes from Lissotriton vulgaris, assembly GCF_964263255.1. Taxonomy (NCBI): domain Eukaryota; kingdom Metazoa; phylum Chordata; class Amphibia; order Caudata; family Salamandridae; genus Lissotriton; species Lissotriton vulgaris. The sequence goes on from NW_028253125.1 coordinate 82,171, forward strand.
CTTTTAACCATTCCATAAATCTTGTGTTTTGGGCCCCTGGAAGCATGAAAATCACTTTAAACATGCTAATTTTAGCTCTAACACTGATGATCCACCTACAAATGTGAACTGACGTTCAAAAATAAAACATTTGAAAACGGACCATTTTCCACATTTCTGAAGCATGACGTAATGGGGGGGTGTTATCTCTTTTGTCGAAAATCAGCCGTTTTTGCTCGAACATTAAATGCCTCCAAATGGTATTTAATTAACTTCCCGAGCCCCTGGAAGCATGAAAATCACTTTAAACATGCTAATTTTAGCTCTAACACTGATGATCCACCTACAAATGTGAACTGACGTTCAAAAATAAAACATTTGAAAACGGACCATTTTCCACATTTCTGAAGCATGACGTAATGGGGGGGTGTTATCTCTTTTGTCGAAAATCAGCCATTTTTGCTCGAACATTAAATGCCTCCAAATGGTATTTAATTAACTTCCCGAGCCCCTGGAAGCATGAAAATCACTTTAAACATGCTAATTTTAGCTCTAACACTGATGATCCACCTACAAATGTGAACTGACGTTCAAAAATAAAACATTTGAAAACGGACCATTTTCCACATTTCTGAAGCATGACGTAATGGGGGGGTGTTATCTCTTTTGTCGAAAATCAGCCGTTTTTGCTCGAACATTAAATGCCTCCAAATGGTATTTATTTCACTTCCCGGGGTGAAGAAACCCTTTTTGAGAACTCAGAGTGAGTAAATTGGCCATTTTCATGCACTTTTAACCATTCCATAAATCTTGTGTTTTGGGCCCCTGGAAGCATGAAAATCACTTTAAACATGCTAATTTTAGCTCTAACACTGATAATCCACCTACAAATGTGAACTGACGTTCAAAAATAAAACATTTGAAAACGGACCATTTTCCACATTTCTGAAGCATGACGTAATGGGGGGGTGTTATCTCTTTTGTCGAAAATCAGCCGTTTTTGCTCGAACATTAAATGCCTCCAAATGATATTTATTTCACTTCCCGAGCCCCTGGAAGCATGAAAATCACTTTAAACATGCTAATTTTAGCTCTAACACTGATGATCCACCTACAAATGTGAACTGACGTTCAAAAATAAAACATTTGAAAACGGACCATTTTCCACATTTCTGAAGCATGACGTAATGGGGGGGTGTTATCTCTTTTGTCGAAAATCAGCCGTTTTTGCTCGAACATTAAATGCCTCCAAATGGTATTTAATTAACTTCCCGAGCCCCTGGAAGCATGAAAATCACTTTAAACATGCTAATTTTAGCTCTAACACTGATGATCCACCTACAAATGTGAACTGACGTTCAAAAATAAAACATTTGAAAACGGACCATTTTCCACATTTCTGAAGCATGACGTAATGGGGGGGTGTTATCTCTTTTGTCGAAAATCAGCCGTTTTTGCTCGAACATTAAATGCCTCCAAATGGTATTTATTTCACTTCCCGGGGTGAAGAAACCCTTTTTGAGAACTCAGAGTGAGTAAATTGGCCATTTTCATGCACTTTTAACCATTCCATTAATCTTGTGTTTTGGGCCCCTGGAAGCATGAAAATCACTTTAAACATGCTAATTTTAGCTCTAACACTGATGATCCACCTACAAATGTGAACTGACGTTCAAAAATAAAACATTTGAAAACGGACCATTTTCCACATTTCTGAAGCATGACGTAATGGGGGGGTGTTATCTCTTTTGTCGAAAATCAGCCGTTTTTGCTCGAACATTAAATGCCTCCAAATGGTATTTAATTAACTTCCCGAGCCCCTGGAAGCATGAAAATCACTTTAAACATGCTAATTTTAGCTCTAACACTGATGATCCACCTACAAGTGTGAACTGACGTTCAAAAATAAAACATTTAAAAACGGACCATTTTCCACATTTCTGAAGCATGACGTAATGGGGGGGTGTTATCTCTTTTGTCGAAAATCAGCCGTTTTTGCTCGAACATTAAATGCCTCCAAATGGTATTTAATTAACTTCCCGAGCCCCTGGAAGCATGAAAATCACTTTAAACATGCTAATTTTAGCTCTAACACTGATGATCCACCTACAAATGTGAACTGACGTTCAAAAATAAAACATTTGAAAACGGACCATTTTCCACATTTCTGAAGCATGACGTAATGGGGGGGTGTTATCTCTTTTGTCGAAAATCAGCCGTTTTTGCTCGAACATTAAATGCCTCCAAATGGTATTTATTTCACTTCCCGGGGTGAAGAAACCCTTTTTGAGAACTCAGAGTGAGTAAATTGGCCATTTTCATGCACTTTTAACCATTCCATAAATCTTGTGTTTTGGGCCCCTGGAAGCATGAAAATCACTTTAAACATGCTAATTTTAGCTCTAACACTGATGATCCACCTACAAATGTGAACTGACGTTCAAAAATAAAACATTTGAAAACGGACCATTTTCCACATTTCTGAAGCATGACGTAATGGGGGGGTGTTATCTCTTTTGTCGAAAATCAGCCGTTTTTGCTCGAACATTAAATGCCTCCAAATGGTATTTAATTAACTTCCCGAGCCCCTGGAAGCATGAAAATCACTTTAAACATGCTAATTTTAGCTCTAACACTGATGATCCACCTACAAATGTGAACTGACGTTCAAAAATAAAACATTTGAAAACGGACCATTTTCCACATTTCTGAAGCATGACGTAATGGGGGGGTGTTATCTCTTTTGTCGAAAATCAGCCGTTTTTGCTCGAACATTAAATGCCTCCAAATGGTATTTAATTAACTTCCCGAGCCCCTGGAAGCATGAAAATCACTTTAAACATGCTAATTTTAGCTCTAACACTGATGATCCACCTACAAATGTGAACTGACGTTCAAAAATAAAACATTTGAAAACGGACCATTTTCCACATTTCTGAAGCATGACGTAATGGGGGGGTGTTATCTCTTTTGTCGAAAATCAGCCGTTTTTGCTCGAACATTAAATGCCTCCAAATGGTATTTATTTCACTTCCCGGGGTGAAGAAACCCTTTTTGAGAACTCAGAGTGAGTAAATTGGCCATTTTCATGCACTTTTAACCATTCCATAAATCTTGTGTTTAGGGCCCCTGGAAGCATGAAAATCACTTTAAACATGCTAATTTTAGCTCTAACACTGATGATCCACCTACAAATGTGAACTGACGTTCAAAAATAAAACATTTGAAAACGGACCATTTTCCACATTTCTGAAGCATGACGTAATGGGGGGGTGTTATCTCTTTTGTCGAAAATCAGCCGTTTTTGCTCGAACATTAAATGCCTCCAAATGGTATTTAATTAACTTCCCGAGCCCCTGGAAGCATGAAAATCACTTTAAACATGCTAATTTTAGCTCTAACACTGATGATCCACCTACAAATGTGAACTGACGTTCAAAAATAAAACATTTGAAAACGGACCATTTTCCACATTTCTGAAGCATGACGTAATGGGGGGGTGTTATCTCTTTTGTCGAAAATCAGCCGTTTTTGCTCGAACATTAAATGCCTCCAAATGGTATTTAATTAACTTCCCGAGCCCCTGGAAGCATGAAAATCACTTTAAACATGCTAATTTTAGCTCTAACACTGATGATCCACCTACAAATGTGAACTGACGTTCAAAAATAAAACATTTGAAAACGGACCATTTTCCACATTTCTGAAGCATGACGTAATGGGGGGGTGTTATCTCTTTTGTCGAAAATCAGCCGTTTTTGCTCGAACATTAAATGCCTCCAAATGGTATTTATTTCACTTCCCGGGGTGAAGAAACCCTTTTTGAGAACTCAGAGTGAGTAAATTGGCCATTTTCATGCACTTTTAACCATTCCATAAATCTTGTGTTTTGGGCCCCTGGAAGCATGAAAATCACTTTAAACATGCTAATTTTACCTCTAACACTGATAATCCACCTACAAATGTGAACTGACGTTCAAAAATAAAACATTTGAAAACGGACCATTTTCCACATTTCTGAAGCATGACGTAATGGGGGGGTGTTATCTCTTTTGTCGAAAATCAGCCGTTTTTGCTCGAACATTAAATGCCTCCAAATGGTATTTATTTCACTTCCCGAGCCCCTGGAAGCATGAAAATCACTTTAAACATGCTAATTTTAGCTCTAACACTGATGATCCACCTACAAATGTGAACTGACGTTCAAAAATAAAACATTTGAAAACGGACCATTTTCCACATTTCTGAAGCATGACGTAATGGGGGGGTGTTATCTCTTTTGTCGAAAATCAGCCGTTTTTGCTCGAACATTAAATGCCTCCAAATGGTATTTAATTAACTTCCCGAGCCCCTGGAAGCATGAAAATCACTTTAAACATGCTAATTTTAGCTCTAACACTGATGATCCACCTACAAATGTGAACTGACGTTCAAAAATAAAACATTTGAAAACGGACCATTTTCCACATTTCTGAAGCATGACGTAATGGGGGGGTGTTATCTCTTTTGTCGAAAATCAGCCGTTTTTGCTCGAACATTAAATGCCTCCAAATGGTATTTAATTAACTTCCCGAGCCCCTGGAAGCATGAAAATCACTTTAAACATGCTAATTTTAGCTCTAACACTGATGATCCACCTACAAATGTGAACTGACGTTCAAAAATAAAACATTTGAAAACGGACCATTTTCCACATTTCTGAAGCATGACGTAATGGGGGGGTGTTATCTCTTTTGTCGAAAATCAGCCGTTTTTGCTCGAACATTAAATGCCTCCAAATGGTATTTATTTCACTTCCCGGGGTGAAGAAACCCTTTTTGAGAACTCAGAGTGAGTAAATTGGCCATTTTCATGCACTTTTAACCATTCCATAAATCTTGTGTTTAGGGCCCCTGGAAGCATGAAAATCACTTTAAACATGCTAATTTTAGCTCTAACACTGATGATCCACCTACAAATGTGAACTGACGTTCAAAAATAAAACATTTGAAAACGGACCATTTTCCACATTTCTGAAGCATGACGTAATGGGGGGGTGTTATCTCTTTTGTCGAAAATCAGCCGTTTTTGCTCGAACATTAAATGCCTCCAAATGGTATTTAATTAACTTCCCGAGCCCCTGGAAGCATGAAAATCACTTTAAACATGCTAATTTTAGCTCTAACACTGATGATCCACCTACAAATGTGAACTGACGTTCAAAAATAAAACATTTGAAAACGGACCATTTTCCACATTTCTGAAGCATGACGTAATGGGGGGGGTGTTATCTCTTTTGTCGAAAATCAGCCGTTTTTGCTCGAACATTAAATGCCTCCAAATGGTATTTAATTAACTTCCCGAGCCCCTGGAAGCATGAAAATCACTTTAAACATGCTAATTTTAGCTCTAACACTGATGATCCACCTACAAATGTGAACTGACGTTCAAAAATAAAACATTTGAAAACGGACCATTTTCCACATTTCTGAAGCATGACGTAATGGGGGGGTGTTATCTCTTTTGTCGAAAATCAGCCGTTTTTGCTCGAACATTAAATGCCTCCAAATGGTATTTATTTCACTTCCCGGGGTGAAGAAACCCTTTTTGAGAACTCAGAGTGAGTAAATTGGCCATTTTCATGCACTTTTAACCATTCCATAAATCTTGTGTTTTGGGCCCCTGGAAGCATGAAAATCACTTTAAACATGCTAATTTTACCTCTAACACTGATAATCCACCTACAAATGTGAACTGACGTTCAAAAATAAAACATTTGAAAACGGACCATTTTCCACATTTCTGAAGCATGACGTAATGGGGGGGTGTTATCTCTTTTGTCGAAAATCAGCCGTTTTTGCTCGAACATTAAATGCCTCCAAATGGTATTTATTTCACTTCCCGAGCCCCTGGAAGCATGAAAATCACTTTAAACATGCTAATTTTAGCTCTAACACTGATGATCCACCTACAAATGTGAACTGACGTTCAAAAATAAAACATTTGAAAACGGACCATTTTCCACATTTCTGAAGCATGACGTAATGGGGGGGTGTTATCTCTTTTGTCGAAAATCAGCCGTTTTTGCTCGAACATTAAATGCCTCCAAATGGTATTTAATTAACTTCCCGGGGTGAAGAAACCCTTTTTGAGAACTCAGAGTGAGTAAATTGGCCATTTTCATCCACTTTTAACCATTCCATAAATCTTGTGTTTTGGGCCCCTGGAAGCATGAAAATCACTTTAAACATGCTAATTTTAGCTCTAACACTGATGATCCACCTACAAATGTGAACTGACGTTCAAAAATAAAACATTTGAAAACGGACCATTTTCCACATTTCTGAAGCATGACGTAATGGGGGGGTGTTATCTCTTTTGTCGAAAATCAGCCGTTTTTGCTCGAACATTAACAGCCTGATTCATGAAGTGAAATTGCGCCCGCAATCGCTGCGAAAAGGCAATTGCGGGCGCAATTTCCGTAATCGGCATTCAACAACAAAATAGCGAATTCGCTAACACATATTTGCGTAGTCGCTAAAATAATCGCAGAATCCCTGCCGCAGAGCATTAGCGAATCGGAATTAGCGACACACCACGGAATCTGCGAAAATAATAGCGTAATCGCAATAGAAACACGCTATCGGCATCCAAGAACAATCGCAATGTGCGAAAAAGCCAGAAATCGCTATTTGCACGGCGCAAAATAAGGACAACTCAAAGCAGGTGGTAACCATGAAAGGCATAGAAAAAATTTTTCAAAAAACCGTTGACCTATCACCAACAGGGCCAGGCCTGACCAATCACACATAAGGACATTCAGCAGCAGCATTAGGCTTTCCACAATGCCAGGGATGTACATGGTGGTGAGGCGGCGAAGGCTACAGCGAGCAGCACGGAGGAGACGCATGAGGCAGGCAAGGATTTACCGGCTGCGGGTCACCTTGCTGGGCCAAACCAGAGAACAGATTTATGCTAAATACAGGCTGAATGGGGAAATGATCACCTGGCTGATACAAGAACTCGACCCCATCATGCAGCACCCAACAAGGCGAAACAATTCTGTGCCCACACATGTGCAGGTATTGTGCAGCCTGCACCTCCTGGCCTCCGGCAGTTTCCAGGGCATAGTAGCCGCTGCTGGGGGGATATCCCAGCCCACCATGTCACGCTGCCTCCACACTTTTGTTGACGCCATGCTCAGCCAGCTCCACCGGTACATCACATTTCCCACAAGCCAACAGGAATTGGACCTCACTAAACTACAATTTTATAATGTTGCCCATTTTCCCCATGTCCTCGGCTGCATAGACTGTACCCACGTCGCCATCTGCCCACCAGCTGGCACGGAGTATATGTACCGCAACAGAAAGTGCTACCACTCCCTCAACATACAGATGGTCTGCAATGCCAAGAGCATCATCACTGACATTGTGGCCCAGTACCCAGGGAGTACCCATGACTCCTTCATCTTCAGGCACAGCGGACTCCACACACGACTGACCAGGGGAGAGTTTGGGGAAGGACACCTACTTGGTAAGTACACTTTGTCGACAATGTCACATTGCTATGAAGTAACTGCGCTGCACAGGCAATCAACATCTGCTCCTCTCATTCAGGTGACAGTGGCTACGCCCTACGGGAATACCTCCTGACCCCTTACCTCAACCCTGCCACACCTCAGCAACGGCGCTACAATGTTGCGCACATCCGGACAAGGAACTGTATAGAAAGGACATTTGGCCTGCTCAAGAGCAGGTTCCGTATACTGCACAAGACAGGTGGGGCCATGTATTACAGTCCTGCAGCGTGCTGCCGCATTGTGGCTGTCTGTGCAATGCTTCATAACATTGCTACCAAGCGGCGGATACCAGTTGACATCTCAGGCAGTGAATCCGAGGGGGACGACCGGCCACCAGCAAATGCGCACCATGCATGCGGGGAGAACCCAGCTGAAGGCCACAGACGTCGCAACCAAATCACAGACAACTATTTCTAGCCCACCCCCTTCCCCCACCCCACATATCACAAATGCATGCTAAATATAATGATAACACAAGGCAAATGTATGCTTCAAAATAAATGTAATTGTTTGATTCACAACAGAAAAGGGACATGGAATGAACTATTTACAAAAAAAATACAGTATTCCAGCATACTGCTTGTTATTTTGCTTGGCAGGCTTATCCTCAGCCTGTGGCTGTGTCCCTGACTCAATGTCAATGCTGCTTCCTGCGCACATTTCCCAGCCGCCTTTGCGGCTCCTCATCCTCATCCAGCCCAGATGGACCAGGCGTTGCCCTGGTGCTGCGCCTAGGTGGGGGGGCCTGCGTGGCAGAATTGCTGCTCACACTGGAGGCAGCCTCACTCCCATCGTCTCCCCCAACGACAGCCGGTACCACAGGTTGGAGCAGTGGGACCACGGCGGTGGTGAGGTGCTCCAGCACTCGGGTGACCTCTTCGCAGCACTGCACCAGCTGGTGCTGCTGGGTCATTGAGCGTCGGGAGAGCTGGGAGGTGGCATTTGCTGCCACATAATTGGATCGACTGTAGGTTGCCATCTGGCTCACCAGATGGTGTTGGCGCCTGCGAGCAGCACTGCGCTGCTTCCCCAGCGCAGCTGTGTTGGCCTCCATAGCCACTGCCATGCGCTCAATGGCCGCCGTCATGCGGTCCACACGCTGGCCCACTCCTGCCACATTGCGGCCAATCTTCTGCAGCTGGAGCTGGATGGCTCCTTGCTGCTGCGACTGCCTCTGGTGGAGACGGAGCATTCGCCGCTCCACGGACATGCAGGCATGGAGATGCCCTTTGCCCCTCCTGCTCTTTTGGCGCTGTGCTACGGATGTGGCTGGGCCAGATCTTGGAGGACGAGCCGCAGGTGTCGTGGCAGCTGGCGTCGCAGGTGCAGCAGGCACTGTAGGTGCGGCAGGCACTGTAGGTGCGGCAGGCACTGTAGGTGCGGCAGGCACTGTAGGCACATTGGTGGGGGGCCTGACCTTGGCTGGCGGTGGTCCTGCGGATTTAGCTGCAGGTAAGGTGGTGGGCCTGGCTGCTGGTGTTGCCGCAGCGGCAGGGGATGGTGGCAGGGTGGCGGGTAGGGATACCTCCTCCTGGGCCTCCTCGACGATCACCAGCCTCTCACTGTCACTGCTGTCGTCTGCACCTGTGAGGGTAAGTGGATACTCATTAGGTGCATGTGACTGTCAGACGTGCAGATGTTACATGCATGCTGGGTGACATTCCCTGGATGGCTGTGGATATGTGCGCTTGGGCACCTTTCAGGCCGCATTGTGGTACAACTACATTGTGGACATACTACGTCTCCCACTATGCCTCAGGGCATTTCCTGCTGCACAACATAGGCATGATTAAGGGCCAATGAGTGAGCCTATTTGGGCAGGGACGGTCATAAGGGACAGGGTCGCAGTCGCATGCCACTTACCTTGGGTGTTGTGGGTTGGCCGGGAGGAGTCCAGGGAGATCACACCAGCACACGCCTCCATCTCCAGAGTGTCCTCAACCTGGTCCTCCAGGGGGGTGTTGGGTGGGACAGTCGGTCCACCACCTCCGGTGCCTGATGACTCTCCGAGACGCGCCGCCACCCTCTCCTTGGCACGCCCTCGGAGGTCGTACCAGCGCTTCTTGATTTCTTCGATTGACCTTGCCGCTACGCCAACTGCGTTCACGCTGGAGGCAATCCCCACCCAGATCCTCCTCTTCTCCTGCTCGGGGACCCTCCTCGAGTTTGCACCGAACAGCTGGGCGTGGTGGGCCACCACCCCTTCAATCAGGCTCTCCAACTCCGACTCGGAGAATTTCAGCTTGCGCTTTCGGCTAGCGCTGTTGCTGGGGCCGGGCAGTGGTTCTTCAGCCATGGCGGGCGCAATTTCTGCCGGGTCGGGATTCGCTATCGGCGGTTAGGCGGCTGCTTTCCGTCGTCTCGAGTCGGATGACTGCGTCACTGTGGTGTTTGGAGGTGCGATTTGGCAGCTTCCTGGTTGTGATGTCATCACGGTGCTCGGAATGCGTAATCCCGTATTTCCGGATCCCGCGATAATGCGACACGCAATCCCGATCACACGGGATTGCGAGTCGCTATCCCGTGCGATCGGGATTGCGTGTCGCAATCCCGATCGCTGGTGGGCGGAAAATGCGAATTTTCTGCGTTTTTGGTTGGTCGCTAACGGAATTTGTGCCCGCGTGCGAGTCGCTATTTTTTCACATGAAAATACATGAATGCCGTTTTGCGTGTCCTCAATTGCGATTCGCTATGAATCGCTATTAGGGACACGCAAAACGGCCCGTACATGAATCAGGCTGTAAATGCCTCCAAATGGTATTTAATTAACTTCCCGAGCCCCTGGAAGCATGAAAATCACTTTAAACATGCTAATTTTAGCTCTAACACTGATGATCCACCTACAAATGTGAACTGACGTTCAAAAATAAAACATTTGAAAACGGACCATTTTCCACATTTCTGAAGCATGACGTAATGGGGGGGTGTTATCTCTTTTGTCGAAAATCAGCCGTTTTTGCTCGAACATTAAATGCCTCCAAATGGTATTTATTTCACTTCCCGGGGTGAAGAAACCCTTTTTGAGAACTCAGAGTGAGTAAATTGGCCATTTTCATGCACTTTTAACCATTCCATAAATCTTGTGTTTAGGGCCCCTGGAAGCATGAAAATCACTTTAAACATGCTAATTTTAGCTCTAACACTGATGATCCACCTACAAATGTGAACTGACGTTCAAAAATAAAACATTTGAAAACGGACCATTTTCCACATTTCTGAAGCATGACGTAATGGGGGGGTGTTATCTCTTTTGTCGAAAATCAGCCGTTTTTGCTCGAACATTAAATGCCTCCAAATGGTATTTAATTAACTTCCCGAGCCCCTGGAAGCATGAAAATCACTTTAAACATGCTAATTTTAGCTCTAACACTGATGATCCACCTACAAATGTGAACTGACGTTCAAAAATAAAACATTTGAAAACGGACCATTTTCCACATTTCTGAAGCATGACGTAATGGGGGGGTGTTATCTCTTTTGTCGAAAATCAGCCGTTTTTGCTCGAACATTAAATGCCTCCAAATGGTATTTAATTAACTTCCCGAGCCCCTGGAAGCATGAAAATCACTTTAAACATGCTAATTTTAGCTCTAACACTGATGATCCACCTACAAATGTGAACTGACGTTCAAAAATAAAACATTTGAAAACGGACCATTTTCCACATTTCTGAAGCATGACGTAATGGGGGGGTGTTATCTCTTTTGTCGAAAATCAGCCGTTTTTGCTCGAACATTAAATGCCTCCAAATGGTATTTATTTCACTTCCCGGGGTGAAGAAACCCTTTTTGAGAACTCAGAGTGAGTAAATTGGCCATTTTCATGCACTTTTAACCATTCCATAAATCTTGTGTTTTGGGCCCCTGGAAGCATGAAAATCACTTTAAACATGCTAATTTTACCTCTAACACTGATAATCCACCTACAAATGTGAACTGACGTTCAAAAATAAAACATTTGAAAACGGACCATTTTCCACATTTCTGAAGCATGACGTAATGGGGGGGTGTTATCTCTTTTGTCGAAAATCAGCCGTTTTTGCTCGAACATTAAATGCCTCCAAATGGTATTTATTTCACTTCCCGAGCCCCTGGAAGCATGAAAATCACTTTAAACATGCTAATTTTAGCTCTAACACTGATGATCCACCTACAAATGTGAACTGACGTTCAAAAATAAAACATTTGAAAACGGACCATTTTCCACATTTCTGAAGCATGACGTAATGGGGGGGGGTTATCTCTTTTGTCGAAAATCAGCCGTTTTTGCTCGAACATTAAATGCCTCCAAATGGTATTTATTTCACTTCCCGGGGTGAAGAAACCCTTTTTGAGAACTCAGAGTGAGTAAATTGGCCATTTTCATGCACTTTTAACCATTCCATTAATCTTGTGTTTTGGGCCCCTGGAAGCATGAAAATCACTTTAAACATGCTAATTTTAGCTCTAACACTGATGATCCACCTACAAATGTGAACTGACGTTCAAAAATAAAACATTTGAAAACGGACCATTTTCCACATTTCTGAAGCATGACGTAATGGGGGGGGGGGTTATCTCTTTTGTCGAAAATCAGCCGTTTTTGCTCGAACATTAAATGCCTCCAAATGGTATTTATTTCACTTCCCGGGGTGAAGAAACCCTTTTTGAGAACTCAGAGTGAGTAAATTGGCCATTTTCATGCACTTTTAACCATTCCATTAATCTTGTGTTTTGGGCCCCTGGAAGCATGAAAATCACTTTAAACATGCTAATTTTAGCTCTAACACTGATGATCCACCTACAAATGTGAACTGACGTTCAAAAATGAAACATTTGAAAACGGACCATTTTCCACATTTCTGAAGCATGACGTAATGGGGGGGTGTTATCTCTTTTGTCGAAAATCAGCCGTTTTTGCTCGAACATTAAATGCCTCCAAATGGTATTTAATTAACTTCCCGAGCCCCTGGAAGCATGAAAATCACTTTAAACATGCTAATTTTAGCTCTAACACTGATGATCCACCTACAAATGTGAACTGACGTTCAAAAATAAAACGTTTGAAAACGGACCATTTTCCACATTTCTGAAGCATGACGTAATGGGGGGGTGTTATCTCTTTTGTCGAAAATCAGCCGTTTTTGCTCGAACATTAAATGCCTCCAAATGGTATTTATTTCACTTCCCGAGCCCCTGGAAGCATGAAAATCACTTTAAACATGCTAATTTTAGCTCTAACACTGATGATCCACCTACAAATGTGAACTGACGTTCAAAAATAAAACATTTGAAAACGGACCATTTTCCACATTTCTGAAGCATGACGTAATGGGGGGGTGTTATCTCTTTTGTCGAAAATCAGCCGTTTTTGCTCGAACATTAAATGCCTCCAAATGGTATTTATTTCACTTCCCGGGGTGAAGAAATCCTTTTTGAGAACTCAGAGTGAGTAAATTGGCCATTTTCATGCACTTTTAACCATTCCATTAATCTTGTGTTTTGGGCCCCTGGAAGCATGAAAATCACTTTAAACATGCTAATTTTAGCTCTAACACTGATGATCCACCTACAAATGTGAACTGACGTTCAAAAATAAAACATTTGAAAACGGACCATTTTCCACATTTCTGAAGCATGACGTAATGGGGGGGTGTTATCTCTTTTGTCGAAAATCAGCCGTTTTTGCTCGAACATTAAATGCCTCCAAATGGTATTTAATTAACTTCCCGGGGTGAAGAAACCCTTTTTGAGAACTCAGAGTGAGTAAATTGGCCATTTTCATGCACTTTTAACCATTCCATAAATCTTGTGTTTTGGGCCCCTGGAAGCATGAAAATCACTTTAAACATGCTAATTTTAGCTCTAACACTGATGATCCACCTACAAATGTGAACTGACGTTCAAAAATAAAACATTTGAAAACGGACCATTTTCCACATTTCTGAAGCATGACGTAATGGGGGGGTGTTATCTCTTTTGTCGAAAATCAGCCATTTTTGCTCGAACATTAAATGCCTCCAAATGGTATTTAATTAACTTCCCGAGCCCCTGGAAGCATGAAAATCACTTTAAACATGCTAATTTTAGCTCTAACACTGATGATCCACCTACAAATGTGAACTGACGTTCAAAAATAAAACATTTGAAAATGGACCATTTTCCACATTTCTGAAGCATGACGTAATGGGGGGTGTTATCTCTTTTGTCGAAAATCAGCCGTTTTTTCTCGAATATTAAATGCCTCCAAATGGTATTTAATTAACTTCCCGGGGTGAAGAAACCCTTTTTGAGAACTCAGAGTGAGTAAATTGGCCATTTTCATGCACTTTTAACCATTCCATAAATCTTGTGTTTTGGGCCCCTGGAAGCATGAAAATCACTTTAAACATGCTAATTTTAGCTCTAACACTGATGATCCACCTACAAATGTGAACTGACGTTCAAAAATAAAACATTTGAAAACGGACCATTTTTCACATTTCTGAAGCATGACGTAATGGGGGGGTGTTATCTCTTTTGTCGAAAATCAGCCGTTTTTGCTCGAACATTAAATGCCTCCAAATGGTATTTAATTAACTTCCCGAGCCCCTGGAAGCATGAAAATCACTTTAAACATGCTAATTTTAGCTCTAACACTGATGATCCACCTACAAATGTGAACTGACGTTCAAAAATAAAACATTTGAAAACGGACCATTTTCCACATTTCTGAAGCATGACGTAATGGGGGGGGGTGTTATCTCTTTTGTCGAAAATCAGCCGTTTTTGCTCGAACATCAAATGCCTCCAAATGGTATTTAATTAACTTCCCGAGCCCCTGGAAGCATGAAAATCACTTTAAACATGCTAATTTTAGCTCTAACACTGATGATCCACCTACAAATGTGAACTGACGTTCAAAAATAAAACATTTGAAAACGGACCATTTTCCACATTTCTGAAGCATGACGTAATGGGGGGGTGTTATCTCTTTTGTCGAAAATCAGCCGTTTTTGCTCGAACATTAAATGCCTCCAAATGGTATTTAATTAACTTCCCGAGCCCCTGGAAGCATGAAAATCACTTTAAACATGCTAATTTTAGCTCTAACACTGATGATCCACCTACAAATGTGAACTGACGTTCAAAAATAAAACATTTGAAAACGGACCATTTTCCACATTTCTGAAGCATGACGTAATGGGGGGGTGTTATCTCTTTTGTCGAAAATCAGCCGTTTTTGCTCGAACATTAAATGCCTCCAAATGGTATTTATTTCACTTCCCGGGGTGAAGAAACCCTTTTTGAGAACTCAGAGTGAGTAAATTGGCCATTTTCATGCACTTTTAACCATTCCATTAATCTTGTGTTTTGGGCCCCTGGAAGCATGAAAATCACTTTAAACATGCTAATTTTAGCTCTAACACTGATGATCCACCTACAAATGTGAACTGACGTTCAAAAATAAAACATTTGAAAACGGACCATTTTCCACATTTCTGAAGCATGACGTAATGGGGGGGTGTTATCTCTTTTGTCGAAAATCAGCCGTTTTTGCTCGAACATTAAATGCCTCCAAATGGTATTTATTTCACTTCCCGGGGTGAAGAAACCCTTTTTGAGAACTCAGAGTGAGTAAATTGGCCATTTTCATGCACTTTTAACCATTCCATTAATCTTGTGTTTTGGGCCCCTGGAAGCATGAAAATCACTTTAAACATGCTAATTTTAGCTCTAACACTGATGATCCACCTACAAATGTGAACTGACGTTCAAAAATAAAACATTTGAAAACGGACCATTTTCCACATTTCTGAAGCATGACGTAATGGGGGGGTGTTATCTCTTTTGTCAAAAATCAGCCGTTTTTGCTCGAACATTAAATGCCTCCAAATGGTATTTAATTAACTTCCCGAGCCCCTGGAAGCATGAAAATCACTTTAAACATGCTAATTTTAGCTCTAACACTGATGATCCACCTACAAATGTGAACTGACGTTCAAAAATAAAACATTTGAAAACGGACCATTTTCCACATTTCTGAAGCATGACGTAATGGGGGGGTGTTATCTCTTTTGTCGAAAATCAGCCGTTTTTGCTCGAACATTAAATGCCTCCAAATGGTATTTATTTCACTTCCCGAGCCCCTGGAAGCATGAAAATCACTTTAAACATGCTAATTTTAGCTCTAACACTGATGATCCACCTACAAATGTGAACTGACGTTCAAAAATAAAACATTTAAAAACGGACCATTTTCCACATTTCTGAAGCATGACGTAATGGGGGGGTGTTATCTCTTTTGTCGAAAATCAGCCGTTTTTGCTCGAACATTAAATGCCTCCAAATGGTATTTAATTAACTTCCCGAGCCCCTGGAAGCATGAAAATCACTTTAAACATGCTAATTTTAGCTCTAACACTGATGATCCACCTACAAATGTGAACTGACGTTCAAAAATAAAACATTTGAAAACGGACCATTTTCCACATTTCTGAAGCATGACGTAATGGGGGGGTGTTATCTCTTTTGTCGAAAATCAGCCATTTTTGCTCGAACATTAAATGCCTCCAAATGGTATTTAATTAACTTCCCGAGCCCCTGGAAGCATGAAAATCACTTTAAACATGCTAATTTTAGCTCTAACACTGATGATCCACCTACAAATGTGAACTGACGTTCAAAAAGAAAACATTTGAAAACGGACCATTTTCCACATTTCTGAAGCATGACGTAATGGGGGGGTGTTATCTCTTTTGTCGAAAATCAGCCGTTTTTGCTCGAACATTAAATGCTCCAAATGGTATTTAATTAACTTCCCGAGCCCCTGGAAGCATGGAAATCACTTTAAACATGCTAATTTTAGCTCTAACACTGTTGATCCACCTACAAATGTGAACTGACGTTCAAAAATAAAACATTTGAAAACGGACCATTTTCCACATTTCTGAAGCATGACGTAATGGGGGGGTGTTATCTCTTTTGTCGAAAATCAGCCGTTTTTGCTCGAACATTAAATGCCTCCAAATGGTATTTAATTAACTTCCCGAGCCCCTGGAAGCATGAAAATCACTTTATACATGCTAATTTTAGCTCTAACACTGATGATCCACCTACAAATGTGAACTGACGTTCAAAAATAAAACATTTGAAAACGGACCATTTTCCACATTTCTGAAGCATGACGTAATGGGGGGGTGTTATCTCTTTTGTCGAAAATCAGCCGTTTTTGCTCGAACATTAAATGCCTCCAAATGGTATTTATTTCACTTCCCGAGCCCCTGGAAGCATGAAAATCACTTTAAACATGCTAATTTTAGCTCTAACACTGATGATCCACCTACAAATGTGAACTGACGTTCAAAAATAAAACATTTGAAAACGGACCATTTTCCACATTTCTGAAGCATGACGTAATGGGGGGGTGTTATCTCTTTTGTCGAAAATCAGCCGTTTTTGCTCGAACATTAAATGCCTCCAAATGGTATTTAATTAACTTCCCGAGCCCCTGGAAGCATGAAAATCACTTTAAACATGCTAATTTTAGCTCTAACACTGATGATCCACCTACAAATGTGAACTGACGTTCAAAAATAAAACATTTGAAAACGGACCATTTTCCACATTTCTGAAGCATGACGTAATGGGTGGGTGTTATCTCTTTTGTCGAAAATCAGCCGTTTTTGCTCGAACATTAAATGCCTCCAAATGGTATTTATTTCACTTCCCGGGGTGAAGAAACCCTTTTTGAGAACTCAGAGTGAGTAAATTGGCCATTTTCATGCACTTTTAACCATTCCATTAATCTTGTGTTTTGGGCCCCTGGAAGCATGAAAATCACTTTAAACATGCTAATTTTAGCTCTAACACTGATGATCCACCTACAAATGTGAACTGACGTTCAAAAATAAAACATTTGAAAACGGACCATTTTCCACATTTCTGAAGCATGACGTAATGGGGGGGTGTTATCTCTTTTGTCGAAAATCAGCCGTTTTTGCTCGAACATTAAATGCCTCCAAATGGTATTTAATTAACTTCCCGAGCCCCTGGAAGCATGAAAATCACTTTAAACATGCTAATTTTAGCTCTAACACTGATGATCCACCTACAAATGTGAACTGACGTTCAAAAATAAAACATTTGAAAACGGACCATTTTCCACATTTCTGAAGCATGACGTAATGGGGGGGTGTTATCTCTTTTGTGGAAAATCAGCCGTTTTTGCTCGAACATTAAATACCTCCAAATGGTATTTATTTCACTTCCCGAGCCCCTGGAAGCATGAAAATCACTTTAAACATGTTAATTTTAGCTCTAACACTGATGATCCACCTACAAATGTGAACTGACGTTCAAAAATAAAACATTTCAAAACGGACCATTTTCCACATTTCTGAAGCATGACGTAATGGGGGGGTGTTATCTCTTTTGTCGAAAATCAGCCGTTTTTGCTCGAACATTAAATGCCTCCAAATGGTATTTAATTAACTTCCCGAGCCCCTGGAAGCATGAAAATCACTTTAAACATGCTAATTTTAGCTCTAACACTGATGATCCACCTACAAATGTGAACTGACGTTCAAAAATAAAACATTTGAAAACGGACCATTTTCCACATTTCTGAAGCATGACGTAATGGGGGGGTGTTATCTCTTTTGTCGAAAATCAGCCGTTTTTGCTCGAACATTAAATGCCTCCAAATGGTATTTATTTCACTTCCCGAGCCCCTGGAAGCATGAAAATCACTTTAAACATGCTAATTTTAGCTCTAACACTGATGATCCACCTACAAATGTGAACTGACGTTCAAAAATAAAACATTTGAAAACGGACCATTTTCCACATTTCTGAAGCATGACGTAATGGGGGGGTGTTATCTCTTTTGTCGAAAATCAGCCGTTTTTGCTCGAACATTAAATGCCTCCAAATGGTATTTATTTCACTTCCCGGGGTGAAGAAACCCTTTTTGAGAACTCAGAGTGAGTAAATTGGCCATTTTCATGCACTTTTAACCATTCCTTTAATCTTGTGTTTTGGGCCCCTGGAAGCATGAAAATCACTTTAAACATGCTAATTTTAGCTCTAACACTGATGATCCACCTACAAATGTGAACTGACGTTCAAAAATAAAACATTTGAAAACGGACCATTTTCCACATTTCTGAAGCATGACGTAATGGGGGGGTGTTATCTCTTTTGTCGAAAATCAGCCGTTTTTGCTCGAACATTAAATGCCTCCAAATGGTATTTAATTACCTTCCCGAGACCCTGGAAGCATGAAAATCACTTTAAACATGCTAATTTTAGCTCTAACACTGATGATCCACCTACAAATGTGAACTGACGTTCAAAAATAAAACATTTGAAAACGGACCATTTTCCACATTTCTGAAGCATGACGTAATGGGGGGGTGTTATCTCTTTTGTCGAAAATCAGCCGTTTTTGCTCGAACATTAAATGCCTCCAAATGGTATTTAATTAACTTCCCGGGGTGAAGAAACCCTTTTTGAGAACTCAGAGTGAGTAAATTGGCCATTTTCATGCACTTTTAACCATTCCATAAATCTTGTGTTTTGGGCCCCTGGAAGCATGAAAATCACTTTAAACATGCTAATTTTAGCTCTAACACTGATGATCCACCTACAAATGTGAACTGACGTTCAAAAATAAAACATTTGAAAACGGACCATTTTCCACATTTCTGAAGCATGACGTAATGGGGGGGTGTTATCTCTTTTGTCGAAAATCAGCCGTTTTTGCTCGAACATTAAATGCCTCCAAATGGTATTTATTTCACTTCCCGAGCCCCTGGATGCATGAAAATCACTTTAAACATGCTAATTTTAGCTCTAACACTGATGATCCACCTACAAATGTGAACTGACGTTCAAAAATAAAACATTTGAAAACGGACCATTTTCCACATTTCTGAAGCATGACGTAATGGGGGGGTGTTATCTCTTTTGTCGAAAATCAGCCGTTTTTGCTCGAACATTAAATGCCTCCAAATGGTATTTAATTAACTTCCCGAGCCCCTGGAAGCATGAAAATCACTTTAAACATGCTAATTTTAGCTCTAACACTGATGATCCACCTACAAATGTGAACTGACGTTCAAAAATAAAACATTTGAAAACGGACCATTTTCCACATTTCTGAAGCATGACGTAATGGGGGGGTGTTATCTCTTTTGTCGAAAATCAGCCGTTTTTGCTCGAACATTAAATGCCTCCAAATGGTATTTAATTAACTTCCCGAGCCCCTGGAAGCATGAAAATCACTTTAAACATGCTAATTTTAGCTCTAACACTGATGATCCACCTACAAATGTGAACTGACGTTCAAAAATAAAACATTTGAAAACGGACCATTTTCCACATTTCTGAAGCATGACGTAATGGGGGGGTGTTATCTCTTTTGTCGAAAATCAGCCGTTTTTGCTCGAACATTAAATGCCTCCAAATGGTATTTATTTCACTTCCCGGGGTGAAGAAACCCTTTTTGAGAACTCAGAGTGAGTAAATTGGCCATTTTCATGCACTTTTAACCATTCCATTAATCTTGTGTTTTGGGCCCCTGGAAGCATGAAAATCACTTTAAACATGCTAATTTTAGCTCTAACACTGATGATCCACCTACAAATGTGAACTGACGTTCAAAAATAAAACATTTGAAAACGGACCATTTTCCACATTTCTGAAGCATGACGTAATGGGGGGGTGTTATCTCTTTTGTCGAAAATCAGCCGTTTTTGCTCGAACATTAAATGCCTCCAAATGGTATTTATTTCACTTCCCGGGGTGAAGAAACCCTTTTTGAGAACTCAGAGTGAGTAAATTGGCCATTTTCATGCACTTTTAACCATTCCATTAATCTTGTGTTTTGGGCCCCTGGAAGCATGAAAATCACTTTAAACATGCTAATTTTAGCTCTAACACTGATGATCCACCTACAAATGTGAACTGACGTTCAAAAATAAAACATTTGAAAACGGACCATTTTCCACATTTCTGAAGCATGACGTAATGGGGGGGTGTTATCTCTTTTGTCAAAAATCAGCCGTTTTTGCTCGAACATTAAATGCCTCCAAATGGTATTTAATTAACTTCCCGAGCCCCTGGAAGCATGAAAATCACTTTAAACATGCTAATTTTAGCTCTAACACTGATGATCCACCTACAAATGTGAACTGACGTTCAAAAATAAAACATTTGAAAACGGACCATTTTCCACATTTCTGAAGCATGACGTAATGGGGGGGTGTTATCTCTTTTGTCGAAAATCAGCCGTTTTTGCTCGAACATTAAATGCCTCCAAATGGTATTTATTTCACTTCCCGAGCCCCTGGAAGCATGAAAATCACTTTAAACATGCTAATTTTAGCTCTAACACTGATGATCCACCTACAAATGTGAACTGACGTTCAAAAATAAAACATTTAAAAACGGACCATTTTCCACATTTCTGAAGCATGACGTAATGGGGGGGTGTTATCTCTTTTGTCGAAAATCAGCCGTTTTTGCTCGAACATTAAATGCCTCCAAATGGTATTTAATTAACTTCCCGAGCCCCTGGAAGCATGAAAATCACTTTAAACATGCTAATTTTAGCTCTAACACTGATGATCCACCTACAAATGTGAACTGACGTTCAAAAATAAAACATTTGAAAACGGACCATTTTCCACATTTCTGAAGCATGACGTAATGGGGGGGTGTTATCTCTTTTGTCGAAAATCAGCCGTTTTTGCTCGAACATTAAATGCCTCCAAATGGTATTTAATTAACTTCCCGAGCCCCTGGAAGCATGAAAATCACTTTAAACATGCTAATTTTAGCTCTAACACTGATGATCCACCTACAAATGTGAACTGACGTTCAAAAATAAAACATTTGAAAACGGACCATTTTCCACATTTCTGAAGCATGACGTAATGGGGGGGTGTTATCTCTTTTGTCGAAAATCAGCCGTTTTTGCTCGAACATTAAATGCTCCAAATGGTATTTAATTAACTTCCCGAGCCCCTGGAAGCATGGAAATCACTTTAAACATGCTAATTTTAGCTCTAACACTGTTGATCCACCTACAAATGTGAACTGACGTTCAAAAATAAAACATTTGAAAACGGACCATTTTCCACATTTCTGAAGCATGACGTAATGGGGGGGTGTTATCTCTTTTGTCGAAAATCAGCCGTTTTTGCTCGAACATTAAATGCCTCCAAATGGTATTTAATTAACTTCCCGAGCCCCTGGAAGCATGAAAATCACTTTAAACATGCTAATTTTAGCTCTAACACTGATGATCCACCTACAAATGTGAACTGACGTTCAAAAATAAAACATTTGAAAACGGACCATTTTCCACATTTCTGAAGCATGACGTAATGGGGGGGTGTTATCTCTTTTGTCGAAAATCAGCCGTTTTTGCTCGAACATTAAATGCCTCCAAATGGTATTTATTTCACTTCCCGGGGTGAAGAAACCCTTTTTGAGAACTCAGAGTTAAGCATGAGCGGATTTTGCGGATTGGCAATCCGCGAATTTGCGGATTTGCAAACTCGCAATCCGCAAAATCCGCGAATTCCCGCGAATTTGCGGATTTTTTTTTTTTTTTTTTGTTCGCCCGTGTTTCTGCCAGTTCGCGAGGGTTTTTACAATTTCGCAATTTGCGAACTTACCTGTCGGGTCGCAAGTTTTGCGAACTTGTTGTTTCTACGTGTCCAACCTGTTTGGGACACTCTTCTTCATCACTGCCACTCTCTGTCACCACTGCCACTCTCTGACTACTCATGCCACCCTCTGGCCCACCCATGCCACCCTCTGTTTCATCACCACACCCTCTGGTTGTCCAGTGTACATTATTTTTGGCAAAGCAAAGCACACCTTCCCTGCCTCAAGTGACCTGAATTAATTTGGGGCTGATTAATGTGTCACAGAATATTTTTTTAGCTGGCACCTGCTTCCTTAGTGCGCCCTGATTAGTGATCTTTTGCACTTGCTAAGTGCTTTCATTGTTGCAAAATTAGTTACAACACCTGCCCTGCCCCAACTGACAATAATGAATTAGGGGCTGATTAATGGATTTTAACTTCCAGCCTGGCTCCTGCTTGTCTCCCTTAGCTGTAATTCAGGACCTTTGTGGCATATGTGTAACTATTCTGAGGTTCAGAGCAGGGTCACATAATAGTTGCAACTGGCAACTGAACTCTGGAGGGGCCCCTCAGGAAGCACTACAGGAAATGGCTACTAATGATGAGCCTGAACTTTTGAACCTGGTAAGTAGTTACTTTCAGTTTTGCTAAAATCGTATTTCTGCAATTTCGCACTTATTCGCGGGGCGCGAACTCACGCGAACAGTGCGAGCAGTGCGAGCAAAATCCGCTGCTCGCGGATTTGCGGATTTTTCAGGAAATTCGCAAATCTCGCGGATTGCGGATTTCCCGAAAATCCGCAAAATCCGCGAGCGGAACGGATTTTCCGCCCATGCCTACTCAGAGTGAGTAAATTGGCCATTTTCATGCACTTTTAACCATTCCATTAATCTTGTGTTTTGGGGCCCTGGAAGCATGAAAATCACTTTAAACATGCTAATTTTAGCTCTAACACTGATGATCCACCTACAAATGTGAACTGACGTTCAAAAATAAAACATTTGAAAACGGACCATTTTCCACATTTCTGAAGCATGACGTAATGGGGGGGTGTTATCTCTTTTGTCGAAAATCAGCCGTTTTTGCTCGAACATTAAATGCCTCCAAATGGTATTTAATTAACTTCCCGAGCCCCTGGAAGCATGAAAATCACTTTAAACATGCTAATTTTAGCTCTAACACTGATGATCCACCTACAAATGTGAACTGACGTTCAAAAATAAAACATTTGAAAACGGACCATTTTCCACATTTCTGAAGCATGACGTAATGGGGGGGTGTTATCTCTTTTGTGGAAAATCAGCCGTTTTTGCTCGAACATTAAATACCTCCAAATGGTATTTATTTCACTTCCCGAGCCCCTGGAAGCATGAAAATCACTTTAAACATGTTAATTTTAGCTCTAACACTGATGATCCACCTACAAATGTGAACTGACGTTCAAAAATAAAACATTTCAAAACGGACCATTTTCCACATTTCTGAAGCATGACGTAATGGGGGGGTGTTATCTCTTTTGTCGAAAATCAGCCGTTTTTGCTCGAACATTAAATGCCTCCAAATGGTATTTAATTAACTTCCCGAGCCCCTGGAAGCATGAAAATCACTTTAAACATGCTAATTTTAGCTCTAACACTGATGATCCACCTACAAATGTGAACTGACGTTCAAAAATAAAACATTTGAAAACGGACCATTTTCCACATTTCTGAAGCATGACGTAATGGGGGGGTGTTATCTCTTTTGTCGAAAATCAGCCGTTTTTGCTCGAACATTAAATGCCTCCAAATGGTATTTATTTCACTTCCCGAGCCCCTGGAAGCATGAAAATCACTTTAAACATGCTAATTTTAGCTCTAACACTGATGATCCACCTACAAATGTGAACTGACGTTCAAAAATAAAACATTTCAAAACGGACCATTTTCCACATTTCTGAAGCATGACGTAATGGGGGGGTGTTATCTCTTTTGTCGAAAATCAGCCGTTTTTGCTCGAACATTAAATGCCTCCAAATGGTATTTATTTCACTTCCCGGGGTGAAGAAACTCTTTTTGAGAACTCAGAGTGAGTAAATTGGCCATTTTCATGCACTTTTAACCATTCCATTAATCTTGTGTTTTGGGCCCCTGGAAGCATGAAAATCACTTTAAACATGCTAATTTTAGCTCTAACACTGATGATCCACCTACAAATGTGAACTGACGTTCAAAAATAAAACATTTGAAAACGGACCATTTTCCACATTTCTGAAGCATGACGTAATGGGGGGGTGTTATCTCTTTTGTCGAAAATCAGCCGTTTTTGCTCGAACATTAAATGCCTCCAAATGGTATTTAATTAACTTCCCGAGACCCTGGAAGCATGAAAATCACTTTAAACATGCTAATTTTAGCTCTAACACTGATGATCCACCTACAAATGTGAACTGACGTTCAAAAATAAAACATTTGAAAACGGACCATTTTCCACATTTCTGAAGCATGACGTAATGGGGGGGTGTTATCTCTTTTGTCGAAAATCAGCCGTTTTTGCTCGAACATTAAATACCTCCAAATGGTATTTATTTCACTTCCCGAGCCCCTGGAAGCATGAAAATCACTTTAAACATGTTAATTTTAGCTCTAACACTGATGATCCACCTACAAATGTGAACTGACGTTCAAAAATAAAACATTTCAAAACGGACCATTTTCCACATTTCTGAAGCATGACGTAATGGGGGGTGTTATCTCTTTTGTCGAAAATCAGCCGTTTTTGCTCGAACATTAAATGCCTCCAAATGGTATTTAATTAACTTCCCGAGCCCCTGGAAGCATGAAAATCACTTTAAACATGCTAATTTTAGCTCTAACACTGATGATCCACCTACAAATATGAACTGACGTTCAAAAATAAAACATTTGAAAACGGACCATTTTCCACATTTCTGAAGCATGACGTAATGGGGGGGTGTTATCTCTTTTGTCGAAAATCAGCCGTTTTTGCTCGAACATTAAATGCCTCCAAATGGTATTTATTTCACTTCCCGAGCCCCTGGAAGCATGAAAATCACTTTAAACATGCTAATTTTAGCTCTAACACTGATGATCCACCTACAAATGTGAACTGACGTTCAAAAATAAAACATTTGAAAACGGACCATTTTCCACATTTCTGAAGCATGACGTAATGGGGGGGTGTTATCTCTTTTGTCGAAAATCAGCCGTTTTTGCTCGAACATTAAATGCCTCCAAATGGTATTTATTTCACTTCCCGGGGTGAAGAAACCCTTTTTGAGAACTCAGAGTGAGTAAATTGGCCATTTTCATGCACTTTTAACCATTCCATTAATCTTGTGTTTTGGGCCCCTGGAAGCATGAAAATCACTTTAAACATGCTAATTTTAGCTCTAACACTGATGATCCACCTACAAATGTGAACTGACGTTCAAAAATAAAACATTTGAAAACGGACCATTTTCCACATTTCTGAAGCATGACGTAATGGGGGGGTGTTATCTCTTTTGTCGAAAATCAGCCGTTTTTGCTCGAACATTAAATGCCTCCAAATGGTATTTATTTCACTTCCCGAGCCCCTGGAAGCATGAAAATCACTTTAAACATGCTAATTTTAGCTCTAACACTGATGATCCACCTACAAATGTGAACTGACGTTCAAAAATAAAACATTTGAAAACGGACCATTTTCCACATTTCTGAAGCATGACGTAATGGGGGGGTGTTATCTCTTTTGTCGAAAATCAGCCGTTTTTGCTCGAACATTAAATGCCTCCAAATGGTATTTATTTCACTTCCCGGGGTGAAGAAACCCTTTTTGAGAACTCAGAGTGAGTAAATTGGCCATTTTCATGCACTTTTAACCATTCCGTTAATCTTGTGTTTTGGGCCCCTGGAAGCATGAAAATCACTTTAAACATGCTAATTTTAGCTCTAACACTGATGATCCACCTACAAATGTGAACTGACGTTCAAAAATAAAACATTTGAAAACGGACCATTTTCCACATTTCTGAAGCATGACGTAATGGGGGGGTGTTATCTCTTTTGTCGAAAATCAGCCGTTTTTGCTCGAACATTAAATGCCTCCAAATGGTATTTAATTAACTTCCCGAGCCCCTGGAAGCATGAAAATCACTTTAAACATGCTAATTTTAGCTCTAACACTGATGATCCACCTACAAATGTGAACTGACGTTCAAAAATAAAACATTTGAAAACGGACCATTTTCCACATTTCTGAAGCATGACGTAATGGGGGGGTGTTATCTCTTTTGTCGAAAATCAGCCGTTTTTGCTCGAACATTAAATACCTCCAAATGGTATTTATTTCACTTCCCGAGCCCCTGGAAGCATGAAAATCACTTTAAACATGTTAATTTTAGCTCTAACACTGATGATCCACCTACAAATGTGAACTGACGTTCAAAAATAAAACATTTCAAAACGGACCATTTTCCACATTTCTGAAGCATGACGTAATGGGGGGGTGTTATCTCTTTTGTCGAAAATCAGCCGTTTTTGCTCGAACATTAAATGCCTCCAAATGGTATTTAATTAACTTCCCGAGCCCCTGGAAGCATGAAAATCACTTTAAACATGCTAATTTTAGCTCTAACACTGATGATCCACCTACAAATGTGAACTGACGTTCAAAAATAAAACATTTGAAAACGGACCATTTTCCACATTTCTGAAGCATGACGTAATGGGGGGGTGTTATCTCTTTTGTCGAAAATCAGCCGTTTTTGCTCGAACATTAAATGCCTCCAAATGGTATTTATTTCACTTCCCGAGCCCCTGGAAGCATGAAAATCACTTTAAACATGCTAATTTTAGCTCTAACACTGATGATCCACCTACAAATGTGAACTGACGTTCAAAAATAAAACATTTGAAAACGGACCATTTTCCACATTTCTGAAGCATGACGTAATGGGGGGGTGTTATCTCTTTTGTCGAAAATCAGCCGTTTTTGCTCGAACATTAAATGCCTCCAAATGGTATTTATTTCACTTCCCGGGGTGAAGAAACCCTTTTTGAGAACTCAGAGTGAGTAAATTGGCCATTTTCATTCACTTTTAACCATTCCATTAATCTTGTGTTTTGGGCCCCTGGAAGCATGAAAATCACTTTAAACATGCTAATTGTAGCTCTAACACTGATGATCCACCTACAAATGTGAACTGACGTTCAAAAATAAAACATTTGAAAACGGACCATTTTCCACATTTCTGAAGCATGACGTAATGGGGGGGTGTTATCTCTTTTGTCGAAAATCAGCCGTTTTTGCTCGAACATTAAATGCCTCCAAATGGTATTTAATTAACTTCCCGGGGTGAAGAAACCCTTTTTGAGAACTCAGAGTGAGTAAATTGGCCATTTTCATGCACTTTTAACCATTCCATTAATCTTGTGTTTTGGGCCCCTGGAAGCATGAAAATCACTTTAAACATGCTAATTTTAGCTCTAACACTGATGATCCACCTACAAATGTGAACTGACGTTCAAAAATAAAACATTTGAAAACTGACCATTTTCCACATTTCTGAAGCATGACGTAATGGGGGGGTGTTATCTCTTTTGTCGAAAATTAGCCGTTTTTGCTCGAACATTAAATGCCTCCAAATGGTATTTATTTCACTTCCCGGGGTGAAGAAACCCTTTTTTAAAACTCAGAGTGAGTAAATTGGCCATTTTCATGCACTTTTAACCATTCCATTAATCTTGTGTTTTGGGCCCCTGGAAGCATGAAAATCACTTTAAACATGCTAATTTTAGCTCTAACACTGATGATCCACCTACAAATGTGAACTGACGTTCAAAAATAAAACATTTGAAAACGGACCATTTTCCACATTTCTGAAGCATGACGTAATGGGGGGTGTTATCTCTTTTGTCAAAAATCAGCCGTTTTTGCTCGAACATTAAATGCCTCCAAATGGTATTTAATTAACTTCCCGAGCCCCTGGAAGCATGAAAATCACTTTAAACATGCTAATTTTAGCTCTAACACTGATGATCCACCTACAAATGTGAACTGACGTTCAAAAATAAAACATTTGAAAACGGACCATTTTCCACATTTCTGAAGCATGACGTAATGGGGGGGTGTTATCTCTTTTGTCGAAAATCAGCCGTTTTTGCTCGAACATTAAATTCCTCCAAATGGTATTTATTTCACTTCCCGAGCCCCTGGAAGCATGAAAATCACTTTAAACATGCTAATTTTAGCTCTAACACTGATGATCCACCTACAAATGTGAACTGACGTTCAAAAATAAAACATTTAAAAACGGACCATTTTCCACATTTCTGAAGCATGACGTAATGGGGGGGTGTTATCTCTTTTGTCGAAAATCAGCCGTTTTTGCTCGAACATTAAATGCCTCCAAATGGTATTTAATTAACTTCCCGAGCCCCTGGAAGCATGAAAATCACTTTAAACATGCTAATTTTAGCTCTAACACTGATGATCCACCTACAAATGTGAACTGACGTTCAAAAATAAAACATTTGAAAACGGACCATTTTCCACATTTCTGAAGCATGACGTAATGGGGGGGTGTTATCTCTTTTGTCGAAAATCAGCCGTTTTTGCTCGAACATTAAATGCCTCCAAATGGTATTTAATTAACTTCCCGAGCCCCTGGAAGCATGAAAATCACTTTAAACATGCTAATTTTAGCTCTAACACTGATGATCCACCTACAAATGTGAACTGACGTTCAAAAATAAAACATTTGAAAACGGACCATTTTCCACATTTCTGAAGCATGACGTAATGGGGGGGTGTTATCTCTTTTGTCGAAAATCAGCCGTTTTTGCTCGAACATTAAATGCTCCAAATGGTATTTAATTAACTTCCCGAGCCCCTGGAAGCATGGAAATCACTTTAAACATGCTAATTTTAGCTCTAACACTGATGATCCACCTACAAATGTGAACTGACGGTCAAAAATAAAACATTTGAAAACGGACCATTTTCCACATTTCTGAAGCATGACGTAATGGGGGGGTGTTATCTCTTTTGTCGAAAATCAGCCGTTTTTGCTCGAACATTAAATGCTCCAAATGGTATTTAATTAACTTCCCGAGCCCCTGGAAGCATGGAAATCACTTTAAACATGCTAATTTTAGCTCTAACACTGATGATCCACCTACAAATGTGAACTGACGTTCAAAAATAAAACATTTGAAAACGGACCATTTTCCACATTTCTGAAGCATGACGTAATGGGGGGGTGTTATCTCTTTTGTCGAAAATCAGCCGTTTTTGCTCGAACATTAAATGCCTCCAAATGGTATTTATTTCACTTCCCGAGCCCCTGGAAGCATGAAAATCACTTTAAACATGCTAATTTTAGCTCTAACACTGATGATCCACCTACAAATGTGAACTGACGTTCAAAAATAAAACATTTGAAAACGGACCATTTTCCACATTTCTGAAGCATGACGTAATGGGGGGGTGTTATCTCTTTTGTCGAAAATCAGCCGTTTTTGCTCGAACATTAAATGCCTCCAAATGGTATTTAATTAACTTCCCGAGCCCCTGGAAGCATGAAAATCACTTTAAACATGCTAATTTTAGCTCTAACACTGATGATCCACCTACAAATGTGAACTGACGTTCAAAAATAAAACATTTGAAAATGGACCATTTTCCACATTTCTGAAGCATGACGTAATGGGGGGTGTTATCTCTTTTGTCGAAAATCAGCCGTTTTTGCTCGAACATTAAATGCCTCCAAATGGTATTTATTTCACTTCCCGGGGTGAAGGAACCCTTTTTGAGAACTCAGAGTGAGTAAATTGGCCATTTTCATGCACTTTTAACCATTCCATTAATCTTGTGTTTTGGGCCCCTGGAAGCATGAAAATCACTTTAAACATGCTAATTTTAGCTCTAACACTGATGATCCACCTACAAATGTGAACTGACGTTCAAAAATAAAACATTTGAAAACGGACCATTTTCCACATTTCTGAAGCATGACGTAATGGGGGGGTGTTATCTCTTTTGTCGAAAATCAGCCGTTTTTGCTCCAACATTAAATGCCTCCAAATGGTATTTAATTAACTTCCCGAGCCCCTGGAAGCATGAAAATCACTTTAAACATGCTAATTTTAGCTCTAACACTGATGATCCACCTACAAATGTGAACTGACGTTCAAAAATAAAACATTTGAAAACGGACCATTTTCCACATTTCTGAAGCATGACGTAATGGGGGGGTGTTAACTCTTTTGTCGAAAATCAGCCGTTTTTGCTCGAACATTAAATGCCTCCAAATGGTATTTATTTCACTTCCCGAGCCCCTGGAAGCATGAAAATCACTTTAAACATGTTAATTTTAGCTCTAACACTGATGATCCACCTACAAATGTGAACTGACGTTCAAAAATAAAACATTTCAAAACGGACCATTTTCCACATTTCTGAAGCATGACGTAATGGGGGGGTGTTATCTCTTTTGTCGAAAATCAGCCGTTTTTGCTCGAACATTAAATGCCTCCAAATGGTATTTAATTAACTTCCCGAGCCCCTGGAAGCATGAAAATCACTTTAAACATGCTAATTTTAGCTCTAACACTGATGATCCACCTACAAATGTGAACTGACGTTCAAAAATAAAACATTTGAAAACGGACCATTTTCCACATTTCTGAAGCATGACGTAATGGTGGGGTGTTATCTCTTTTGTCGAAAATCAGCCGTTTTTGCTCGAACATTAAATGCCTCCAAATGGTATTTATTTCACTTCCCGAGCCCCTGGAAGCATGAAAATCACTTTAAACATGCTAATTTTAGCTCTAACACTGATGATCCACCTACAAATGTGAACTGACGTTCAAAAATAAAACATTTGAAAACGGACCATTTTCCACATTTCTGAAGCATGACGTAATGGGGGGGTGTTATCTCTTTTGTCGAAAATCAGCCGTTTTTGCTCGAACATTAAATGCCTCCAAATGGTATTTATTTCACTTCCCGGGGTGAAGAAACCCTTTTTGAGAACTCAGAGTGAGTAAATTGGCCATTTTCATGCACTTTTAACCATTCCATTAATCTTGTGTTTTGGGCCCCTGGAAGCATGAAAATCACTTTAAACATGCTAATTTTAGCTCTAACACTGATGATCCACCTACAAATGTGAACTGACGTTCAAAAATAAAACATTTGAAAACGGACCATTTTCCACATTTCTGAAGCATGACGTAATGGGGGGGTGTTATCTCTTTTGTCGAAAATCAGCCGTTTTTGCTCGAACATTAAATGCCTCCAAATGGTATTTAATTAACTTCCCGGGGTGAAGAAACCCTTTTTGAGAACTCAGAGTGAGTAAATTGGCCATTTTCATGCACTTTTAACCATTCCATTAATCTTGTGTTTTGGGCCCCTGGAAGCATGAAAATCACTTTAAACATGCTAATTTTAGCTCTAACACTGATGATCCACCTACAAATGTGAACTGACGTTCAAAAATAAAACATTTGAAAACGGACCATTTTCCACATTTCTGAAGCATGACGTAATGGGGGGTGTTATCTCTTTTGTTGAAAATCAGCCGTTTTTGCTCGAACATTAAATGCCTCCAAATGGTATTTATTTCACTTCCCGGGGTGAAGAAACCCTTTTTGAGAACTCAGAGTGAGTAAATTGGCCATTTTCATGCACTTTTAACCATTCCATTAATCTTGTGTTTTGGGCCCCTGGAAGCATGAAAATCACTTTAAACATGCTAATTTTAGCTCTAACACTGATGATCCACCTACAAATGTGAACTGACGTTCAAAAATAAAACATTTGAAAACGGACCATTTTCCACATTTCTGAAGCATGACGTAATGGGGGGGTGTTATCTCTTTTGTCAAAAATCAGCCGTTTTTGCTCGAACATTAAATGCCTCCAAATGGTATTTAATTAACTTCCCGAGCCCCTGGAAGCATGAAAATCACTTTAAACATGCTAATTGTAGCTCTAACACTGATGATCCACCTACAAATGTGAACTGACGTTCAAAAATAAAACATTTGAAAACGGACCATTTTCCACATTTCTGAAGCATGACGTAATGGGGGGGTGTTATCTCTTTTGTCGAAAATCAGCTGTTTTTGCTCGAACATTAAATGCCTCCAAATGGTATTTATTTCACTTCCCGAGCCCCTGGAAGCATGAAAATCACTTTAAACATGCTAATTTTAGCTCTAACACTGATGATCCACCTACAAATGTGAACTGACGTTCAAAAATAAAACATTTAAAAACGGACCATTTTCCACATTTCTGAAGCATGACGTAATGGGGGGGTGTTATCTCTTTTGTCGAAAATCAGCCGTTTTTGCTCGAACATTAAATGCCTCCAAATGGTATTTAATTAACTTCCCGAGCCCCTGGAAGCATGAAAATCACTTTAAACATGCTAATTTTAGCTCTAACACTGATGATCCACCTACAAATGTGAACTGACGTTCATAAATAAAACATTTGAAAACGGACCATTTTCCACATTTCTGAAGCATGACGTAATGGGGGGGTGTTATCTCTTTTGTCGAAAATCAGCCGTTTTTGCTCGAACATTAAATGCTCCAAATGGTATTTAATTAACTTCCCGAGCCCCTGGAAGCATGGAACTCACTTTAAACATGCTAATTTTAGCTCTAACACTGATGATCCACCTACAAATGTGAACTGACGTTCAAAAATAAAACATTTGAAAACGGACCATTTTCCACATTTCTGAAGCATGACGTAATGGGGGGGTGTTATCTCTTTTGTCGAAAATCAGCCGTTTTTGCTCGAACATTAAATGCCTCCAAATGGTATTTAATTAACTTCCCGAGCCCCTGGAAGCATGAAAATCACTTTAAACATGCTAATTTTAGCTCTAACACTGATGATCCACCTACAAATGTGAACTGACGTTCAAAAATAAAACATTTGAAAACGGACCATTTTCCACATTTCTGAAGCATGACGTAATGGGGGGGTGTTATCTCTTTTGTCGAAAATCAGCCGTTTTTGCTCGAACATTAAATGCCTCCAAATGGTATTTAATTAACTTCCCGGGGTGAAGAAACCCTTTTTGAGAACTCAGAGTGAGTAAATTGGCCATTTTCATGCACTTTTAACCATTCCATAAATCTTGTGTTTTGGGCCCCTGGAAGCATGAAAATCACTTTAAACATGCTAATTTTAGCTCTAACACTGATGATCCACCTACAAATGTGAACTGACGTTCAAAAATAAAACATTTGAAAACGGACCATTTTCGACATTTCTGAAGCATGACGTAATGGGGGGGTGTTATCTCTTTTGTCGAAAATCAGCCGTTTTTGCTCGAACATTAAATGCCTCCAAATGGTATTTATTTCACTTCCCGAGCCCCTGGAAGCATGAAAATCACTTTAAACATGCTAATTTTAGCTCTAACACTGATGATCCACCTACAAATGTGAACTGACGTTCAAAAATAAAACATTTGAAAACGGACCATTTTCCACATTTCTGAAGCATGACGTAATGGGGGGGTGTTATCTCTTTTGTCGAAAATCAGCCGTTTTTGCTCGAACATTAAATGCCTCCAAATGGTATTTAATTAACTTCCCGAGCCCCTGGAAGCATTAAAATCACTTTAAACATGCTAATTTTAGCTCTAACACTGATGATCCACCTACAAATGTGAACTGACGTTCAAAAATAAAACATTTGAAAACGGACCATTTTCCACATTTCTGAAGCATGACGTAATGGGGGGGTGTTATCTCTTTTGTCGAAAATCAGCAGTTTTTGCTCGAACATTAAATGCCTCCAAATGGTATTTATTTCACTTCCCGAGCCCCTGGAAGCATGAAAATCACTTTAAACATGCTAATTTTAGCTCTAACACTGATGATCCACCTACAAATGTGAACTGACGTTCAAAAATAAAACATTTGAAAACGGACCATTTTCCACATTTCTGAAGCATGACGTAATGGGGGGGTGTTATCTCTTTTGTCGAAAATCAGCCGTTTTTGCTCGAACATTAAATGCCTCCAAATGGTATTTAATTAACTTCCCGAGCCCCTGGAAGCATTAAAATCACTTTAAACATGCTAATTTTAGCTCTAACACTGATGATCCACCTACAAATGTGAACTGACGTTCAAAAATAAAACATTTGAAAACGGACCATTTTCCACATTTCTGAAGCATGACGTAATGGGGGGGTGTTATCTCTTTTGTCGAAAATCAGCCGTTTTTGCTCGAACATTAAATGCCTCCAAATGGTATTTAATTAACTTCCCGAGCCCCTGGAAGCATGAAAATCACTTTAAACATGCTAATTTTAGCTCTAACACTGATGATCCACCTACAAATGTGAACTGACGTTCAAAAATAAAACATTTGAAAACGGACCATTTTCCACATTTCTGAAGCATGACGTAATGGGGGGGTGTTATCTCTTTTGTCGAAAATCAGCCGTTTTTGCTCGAACATTAAATGCCTCCAAATGGTATTTATTTCACTTCCCGAGCCCCTGGAAGCATGAAAATCACTTTAAACATGTTAATTTTAGCTCTAACACTGATGATCCACCTACAAATGTGAACTGACGTTCAAAAATAAAACATTTCAAAACGGACCATTTTCCACATTTCTGAAGCATGACGTAATGGGGGGGTGTTATCTCTTTTGTCGAAAATCAGCCGTTTTTGCTGGAACATTAAATGCCTCCAAATGGTATTTAATTAACTTCCCGAGCCCCTGGAAGCATGAAAATCACTTTAAACATGCTAATTTTAGCTCTAACACTGATGATCCACCTACAAATGTGAACTGACGTTCAAAAATAAAACATTTGAAAACGGACCATTTTCCACATTTCTGAAGCATGACGTAATGGGGGGTGTTATCTCTTTTGTCGAAAATCAGCCGTTTTTGCTCGAACATTAAATGCCTCCAAATGGTATTTATTTCACTTCCCGAGCCCCTGGAAGCATGAAAATCACTTTAAACATGCTAATTTTAGCTCTAACACTGATGATCCACCTACAAATGTGAACTGACGTTCAAAAATAAAACATTTGAAAACGGACCATTTTCCACATTTCTGAAGCATGACGTAATGGGGGGGTGTTATCTCTTTTGTCGAAAATCAGCCGTTTTTGCTCGAACATTAAATGCCTCCAAATGGTATTTATTTCACTTCCCGGGGTGAAGAAACCCTTTTTGAGAACTCAGAGTGAGTAAATTGGCCATTTTCATGCACTTTTAACCATTCCATTAATCTTGTGTTTTGGGCCCCTGGAAGCATGAAAATCACTTTAAACATGCTAATTTTAGCTCTAACACTGATGATCCACCTACAAATGTGAACTGACATTCAAAAATAAAACATTTGAAAACGGACCATTTTCCACATTTCTGAAGCATGACGTAATGGGGGGGTGTTATCTCTTTTGTCGAAAATCAGCCGTTTTTGCTCGAACATTAAATGCCTCCAAATGGTATTTAATTAACTTCCCGGGGTGAAGAAACCCTTTTTGAGAACTCAGAGTGAGTAAATTGGCCATTTTCATGCACTTTTAACCATTCCATAAATCTTGTGTTTTGGGCACCTGGAAGCATGAAAATCACTTTAAACATGCTAATTTTAGCTCTAACACTGATGATCCACCTACAAATGTGAACTGACGTTCAAAAATAAAACATTTGAAAACGGACCATTTTCCACATTTCTGAAGCATGACGTAATGGGGGGGTGTTATCTCTTTTGTCGAAAATCAGCCGTTTTTGCTCGAACATTAAATGCCTCCAAATGGTATTTAATTAACTTCCCGAGCCCCTGGAAGCATGAAAATCACTTTAAACATGCTAATTTTAGCTCTAACACTGATGATCCACCTACAAATGTGAACTGACGTTCAAAAATAAAACATTTGAAAATGGACCATTTTCCACATTTCTGAAGCATGACGTAATGGGGGGTGTTATCT
This sequence comes from Lissotriton vulgaris, assembly GCF_964263255.1. Lineage (NCBI taxonomy): Eukaryota > Metazoa > Chordata > Amphibia > Caudata > Salamandridae > Lissotriton > Lissotriton vulgaris. Next base: position 118,313 of record NW_028253125.1, read on the forward strand.
CTTTTGTCGAAAATCAGCCGTTTTTTCTCGAATATTAAATGCCTCCAAATGGTATTTAATTAACATCCCGGGGTGAAGAAACCCTTTTTGAGAACTCAGAGTGATTAAATTGGCCATTTTCATGCACTTTTAACCATTCCATAAATCTTGTGTTTTGGGCCCCTGGAAGCATGAAAATCACTTTAAACATGCTAATTTTAGCTCTAACACTGATGATCCACCTACAAATGTGAACTGACGTTCAAAAATAAAACATTTGAAAACGGACCATTTTCCACATTTCTGAAGCATGACGTAATGGGGGGGTGTTATCTCTTTTGTCGAAAATCAGCCGTTTTTGCTCGAACATTAAATGCCTCCAAATGGTATTTAATTAACTTCCCGAGCCCCTGGAAGCATGAAAATCACTTTAAACATGCTAATTTTAGCTCTAACACTGATGATCCACCTACAAATGTGAACTGACGTTCAAAAATAAAACATTTGAAAACGGACCATTTTCCACATTTCTGAAGCATGACGTAATGGGGGGGGTGTTATCTCTTTTGTCGAAAATCAGCCGTTTTTGCTCGAACATCAAATGCCTCCAAATGGTATTTAATTAACTTCCCGAGCCCCTGGAAGCATGAAAATCACTTTAAACATGCTAATTTTAGCTCTAACACTGATGATCCACCTACAAATGTGAACTGACGTTCAAAAATAAAACATTTGAAAACGGACCATTTTCCACATTTCTGAAGCATGACGTAATGGGGGGGTGTTATCTCTTTTGTCGAAAATCAGCCGTTTTTGCTCGAACATTAAATGCCTCCAAATGGTATTTATTTCACTTCCCGGGGTGAAGAAACCCTTTTTGAGAACTCAGAGTGAGTAAATTGGCCATTTTCATGCACTTTTAACCATTCCATAAATTTTGTGTTTTGGGCCCCTGGAAGCATGAAAATCACTTTAAACATGCTAATTTTAGCTCTAACACTGATGATCCACCTACAAATGTGAACTGACGTTCAAAAATAAAACATTTGAAAACGGACCATTTTCCACATTTCTGAAGCATGACGTAATGGGGGGGTGTTATCTCTTTTGTCGAAAATCAGCCGTTTTTGCTCGAACATTAAATGCCTCCAAATGGTATTTATTTCACTTCCCGAGCCCCTGGATGCATGAAAATCACTTTAAACATGCTAATTTTAGCTCTAACACTGATGATCCACCTACAAATGTGAACTGACGTTCAAAAATAAAACATTTGAAAACGGACCATTTTCCACATTTCTGAAGCATGACGTAATGGGGGGGGGTTATCTCTTTTGTCGAAAATCAGCCGTTTTTGCTCGAACTTTAAATGCCTCCAAATGGTATTTAATTAACTTCCCGAGCCCCTGGAAGCATGAAAATCACTTTAAACATGCTAATTTTAGCTCTAACACTGATGATCCACCTACAAATGTGAACTGACGTTCAAAAATAAAACATTTGAAAACGGACCATTTTCCACATTTCTGAAGCATGACGTAATGGGGGGGTGTTATCTCTTTTGTCGAAAATCAGCCGTTTTTGCTCGAACATTAAATGCCTCCAAATGGTATTTAATTAACTTCCCGGGGTGAAGAAACCCTTTTTGAGAACTCAGAGTGAGTAAATTGGCCATTTTCATGCACTTTTAACCATTCCATAAATCTTGTGTTTTGGGCCCCTGGAAGCATGAAAATCACTTTAAACATGCTAATTTTAGCTCTAACACTGATGATCCACCTACAAATGTGAACTGACGTTCAAAAATAAAACATTTGAAAACGGACCATTTTCCACATTTCTGAAGCATGACGTAATGGGGGGGGGTGTTATCTCTTTTGTCGAAAATCAGCCGTTTTTGCTCGAACATTAAATGCCTCCAAATGGTATTTAATTAACTTCCCGAGCCCCTGGAAGCATGAAAATCACTTTAAACATGCTAATTTTAGCTCTAACACTGATGATCCACCTACAAATGTGAACTGACGTTCAAAAATAAAACATTTGAAAACGGACCATTTTCCACATTTCTGAAGCATGACGTAATGGGGGGGTGTTATCTCTTTTGTCGAAAATCAGCCGTTTTTGCTCGAACATTAAATGCCTCCAAATGGTATTTAATTAACTTCCCGAGCCCCTGGAAGCATGAAAATCACTTTAAACATGCTATTTTAGCTCTAACACTGATGATCCACCTACAAATGTGAACTGACGTTCAAAAATAAAACATTTGAAAACGGACCATTTTCCACATTTCTGAGGCATGACGTAATGGGGGGGTGTTATCTCTTTTGTCGAAAATCAGCCGTTTTTGCTCGAACATTAAATGCCTCCAAATGGTATTTATTTCACTTCCCGGGGTGAAGAAACCCTTTTTGAGAACTCAGAGTGAGTAAATTGGCCATTTTCATGCACTTTTAACCATTCCATTAATCTTGTGTTTTGGGCCCCTGGAAGCATGAAAATCACTTTAAACATGCTAATTTTAGCTCTAACACTGATGATCCACCTACAAATGTGAACTGACGTTCAAAAATAAAACATTTGAAAACGGACCATTTTCCACATTTCTGAAGCATGACGTAATGGGGGGGTGTTATCTCTTTTGTCAAAAATCAGCCGTTTTTGCTCGAACATTAAATGCTTTCAAATGGTATTTAATTAACTTCACGAGCCCCTGGAAGCATGAAAATCACTTTAAACATGCTAATTTTAGCTCTAACACTGATGATCCACCTACAAATGTGAACTGACGTTCAAAAATAAAACATTTGAAAACGGACCATTTTCCACATTTCTGAAGCATGACGTAATGGGGGGGTGTTATCTCTTTTGTCGAAAATCAGCCGTTTTTGCTCGAACATTAAATGCCTCCAAATGGTATTTATTTCACTTCCCGAGCCCCTGGAAGCATGAAAATCACTTTAAACATGCTAATTTTAGCTCTAACACTGATGATCCACCTACAAATGTGAACTGACGTTCAAAAATAAAACATTTGAAAACGGACCATTTTCCACATTTCTGAAGCATGACGTAATGGGGGGGTGTTATCTCTTTTGTCGAAAATCAGCCGTTTTTGCTCGAACATTAAATGCCTCCAAATGGTATTTATTTCACTTCCCGGGGTGAAGAAACCCTTTTTGAGAACTCAGAGTGAGTAAATTGGCCATTTTCATGCACTTTTAACCATTCCATTAATCTTGTGTTTTGGGCCCCTGGAAGCATGAAAATCACTTTAAACATGCTAATTTTAGCTCTAACACTGATGATCCACCTACAAATGTGAACTGACGTTCAAAAATAAAACATTTGAAAACGGACCATTTTCCACATTTCTGAAGCATGACGTAATGGGGGGGTGTTATCTCTTTTGTCGAAAATCAGCCGTTTTTGCTCGAACATTAAATGCCTCCAAATGGTATTTATTTCACTTCCCAAGCCCCTGGAAGCATGAAAATCACTTTAAACATGCTAATTTTAGCTCTAACACTGATGATCCACCTACAAATGTGAACTGACGTTCAAAAATAAAACATTTGAAAACGGACCATTTTCCACATTTCTGAAGCATGACGTAATGGGGGGGTGTTATCTCTTTTGTCGAAAATCAGCCGTTTTTGCTCGAACATTAAATGCCTCCAAATGGTATTTATTTCACTTCCCGGGGTGAAGAAACCCTTTTTGAGAACTCAGAGTGAGTAAATTGGCCATTTTCATGCACTTTTAACCATTCCATTAATCTTGTGTTTTGGGCCCCTGGAAGCATGAAAATCACTTTAAACATGCTAATTTTAGCTCTAACACTGATGATCCACCTACAAATGTGAACTGACGTTCAAAAATAAAACATTTGAAAACGGACCATTTTCCACATTTCTGAAGCATGACGTAATGGGGGGGGTGTTATCTCTTTTGTCGAAAATCAGCCGTTTTTGCTCGAACATTAAATGCCTCCAAATGGTATTTATTTCACTTCCCGAGCCCCTGGAAGCATGAAAATCACTTTAAACATGCTAATTTTAGCTCTAACACTGATGATCCACCTACAAATGTGAACTGACGTTCAAAAATAAAACATTTGAAAACGGACCATTTTCCACATTTCTGAAGCATGGCGTAATGGGGGGGTATTATCTCTTTTGTGGAAAATCAGCCGTTTTTGCTCGAACATTAAATGCCTCCAAATGGTATTTATTTCACTTCCCGGGGTGAAGAAACCCTTTTTGAGAACTCAGAGTGAGTAAATTGGCCATTTTCATGCACTTTTAACCATTCCATTAATCTTGTGTTTTGGGCCCCTGGAAGCATGAAAATCACTTTAAACATGCTAATTTTAGCTCTAACACTGATGATCCACCTACAAATGTGAACTGACGTTCAAAAATAAAACATTTGAAAACGGACCATTTTCCACATTTCTGAAGCATGACGTAATGGGGGGGTGTTATCTCTTTTGTCGAAAATCAGCCGTTTTTGCTCGAACATTAAATGCCTCCAAATGGTATTTAATTAACTTCCCGGGGTGAAGAAACCCTTTTTGAGAACTCAGAGTGAGTAAATTGGCCATTTTCATGCACTTTTAACCATTCCATAAATCTTGTGTTTTGGGCCCCTGGAAGCATGAAAATCACTTTAAACATGCTAATTTTAGCTCTAACACTGATGATCCACCTACAAATGTGAACTGACGTTCAAAAATAAAACATTTGAAAACGGACCATTTTCCACATTTCTGAAGCATGACGTAATGGGGGGGTGTTATCTCTTTTGTCGAAAATCAGCCGTTTTTGCTCGAACATTAAATGCCTCCAAATGGTATTTAATTAACTTCCCGAGCCCCTGGAAGCATGAAAATCACTTTAAACATGCTAATTTTAGCTCTAACACTGATGATCCACCTACAAATGTGAACTGACGTTCAAAAATAAAACATTTGAAAACGGACCATTTTCCACATTTCTGAAGCATGACGTAATGGGGGGGTGTTATCTCTTTTGTCGAAAATCAGCCGTTTTTGCTCGAATATTAAATGCCTCCAAATGGTATTTAATTAACTTTCCGGGGTGAAGAACCCCTTTTTGAGAACTCAGAGTGAGTAAATTGACCATTTTCATGCACTTTTAACCATTCCATAAATCTTGTGTTTTGGGCCCCTGGAAGCATGAAAATCACTTTAAACATGCTAATTTTAGCTCTAACACTGATGATCCACCTACAAATGTGAACTGACGTTCAAAAATAAAACATTTGAAAACGGACCATTTTCCACATTTCTGAAGCATGACGTAATGGGGGGGTGTTATCTCTTTTGTCGAAAATCAGCCGTTTTTGCTCGAACATTAAATGCCTCCAAATGGTATTTAATTAACTTCCCGAGCCCCTGGAAGCATGAAAATCACTTTAAACATGCTAATTTTAGCTCTAACACTGATGATCCACCTACAAATGTGAACTGACGTTCAAAAATAAAACATTTGAAAACGGACCATTTTCCACATTTCTGAAGCATGACGTAATGGGGGGGTGTTATCTCTTTTGTCGAAAATCAGCCGTTTTTGCTCGAACATCAAATGCCTCCAAATGGTATTTAATTAACTTCCCGAGCCCCTGGAAGCATGAAAATCACTTTAAACATGCTAATTTTAGCTCTAACACTGATGATCCACCTACAAATGTGAACTGACGTTCAAAAATAAAACATTTGAAAACGGACCATTTTCCACATTTCTGAAGCATGACGTAATGGGGGGGTGTTATCTCTTTTGTCGAAAATCAGCCGTTTTTGCTCGAACATTAAATGCCTCCAAATGGTATTTATTTCACTTCCCGGGGTGAAGAAACCCTTTTTGAGAACTCAGAGTGAGTAAATTGGCCATTTTCATGCACTTTTAACCATTCCATAAATCTTGTGTTTTGGGCCCCTGGAAGCATGAAAATCACTTTAAACATGCTAATTTTAGCTCTAACACTGATGATCCACCTACAAATGTGAACTGACGTTCAAAAATAAAACATTTGAAAACGGACCATTTTCCACATTTCTGAAGCATGACGTAATGGGGGGGTGTTATCTCTTTTGTCGAAAATCAGCCGTTTTTGCTCGAACATTAAATGCCTCCAAATGGTATTTATTTCACTTCCCGAGCCCCTGGAAGCATGAAAATCACTTTAAACATGCTAATTTTAGCTCTAACACTGATGATCCACCTACAAATGTGAACTGACGTTCAAAAATAAAACATTTGAAAACGGACCATTTTCCACATTTCTGAAGCATGACGTAATGGGGGGGTGTTATCTCTTTTGTCGAAAATCAGCCGTTTTTGCTCGAACATTAAATGCCTCCAAATGGTATTTAATTAACTTCCCGAGCCCCTGGAAGCATGAAAATCACTTTAAACATGCTAATTTTAGCTCTAACACTGATGATCCACCTACAAATGTGAACTGACGTTCAAAAATAAAACATTTGAAAACGGACCATTTTCCACATTTCTGAAGCATGACGTAATGGGGGGGTGTTATCTCTTTTGTCGAAAATCAGCCGTTTTTGCTCGAAGATTAAATGCCTCCAAATGGTATTTATTTCACTTCCCGGGGTGAAGAAACCCTTTTTGAGAACTCAGAGTGAGTAAATTGGCCATTTCCATGCACTTTTAACCATTCCATAAATCTTGTGTTTTGGGCCCCTGGAAGCATGAAAATCACTTTAAACATGCTAATTTTAGCTCTAACACTGATGATCCACCTACAAATGTGAACTGACGTTCAAAAATAAAACATTTGAAAACGGACCATTTTCCACATTTCTGAAGCATGACGTAATGGGGGGGTGTTATCTCTTTTGTCGAAAATCAGCCGTTTTTGCTCGAACATTAAATGCCTCCAAATGGTATTTAATTAACTTCCCGAGCCCCTGGAAGCATGAAAATCACTTTAAACATGCTAATTTTAGCTCTAACACTGATGATCCACCTACAAATGTGAACTGACGTTCAAAAATAAAACATTTGAAAACGGACCATTTTCCACATTTCTGAAGCATGACGTAATGGGGGGGTGTTATCTCTTTTGTCGAAAATCAGCCGTTTTTGCTCGAACATTAAATGCCTCCAAATGGTATTTAATTAACTTCCCAAGCCCCTGGAAGCATGAAAATCACTTTAAACATGCTAATTTTAGCTCTAACACTGATGATCCACCTACAAATGTGAACTGACGTTCAAAAATAAAACATTTGAAAACATACCATTTTCCATATTTCTGAAGCATGACGTAATGGGGGGGTGTTATCTCTTTTGTCGAAAATCAGCCGTTTTTGCTCGAACATTAAATGCCTCCAAATGGTATTTATTTCACTTCCCGAGCCCCTGGAAGCATGAAAATCACTTTAAACATGCTAATTTTAGCTCTAACACTGATGATCCACCTACAAATGTGAACTGACGTTCAAAAATAAAACATTTGAAAACGGACCATTTTCCACATTTCTGAAGCATGACGTAATGGGGGGGTGTTATTTCTTTTGTCGAAAATCAGCCGTTTTTGCTCGAACATTAAATGCCTCCAAATGGTATTTAATTAACTTCCCGAGCCCCTGGAAGCATGAAAATCACTTTAAACATGCTAATTTTAGCTCTAACACTGATGATCCACCTACAAATGTGAAGTGACGTTCAAAAATAAAACATTTGAAAACGGACCATTTTCCACATTTCTGAAGCATGACGTAATGGGGGGGTGTTATCTCTTTTGTCGAAAATCAGCCGTTTTTGCTCGAACATTAAATGCCTCCAAATGGTATTTAATTAACTTCCCGGGGTGAAGAAACCCTTTTTGAGAACTCAGAGTGAGTAAATTGGCCATTTTCATGCACTTTTAACCATTCCATAAATCTTGTGTTTTGGGCCCCTGGAAGCATGAAAATCACTTTAAACATGCTAATTTTAGCTCTAACACTGATGATCCACCTACAAATGTGAACTGACGTTCAAAAATAAAACATTTGAAAACGGACCATTTTCCACATTTCTGAAGCATGACGTAATGGGGGGGTGTTATCTCTTTTGTCGAAAATCAGCCGTTTTTGCTCGAACATTAAATGCCTCCAAATGGTATTTATTTCACTTCCCGAGCCCCTGGAAGCATGAAAATCACTTTAAACATGCTAATTTTAGCTCTAACACTGATGATCCACCTACAAATGTGAACTGACGTTCAAAAATAAAACATTTGAAAACGGACCATTTTCCACATTTCTGAAGCATGACGTAATGGGGGGGTGTTATCTCTTTTGTCGAAAATCAGCCGTTTTTGCTCGAACATTAAATGCCTCCAAATGGTATTTAATTAACTTCCCGAGCCCCTGGAAGCATTAAAATCACTTTAAACATGCTAATTTTAGCTCTAACACTGATGATCCACCTACAAATGTGAACTGACGTTCAAAAATAAAACATTTGAAAACGGACCATTTTCCACATTTCTGAAGCATGACGTAATGGGGGGGTGTTATCTCTTTTGTCGAAAATCAGCCGTTTTTGCTCGAACATTAAATGCCTCCAAATGGTATTTATTTCACTTCCCGGGGTGAAGAAACCCTTTTTGAGAACTCAGAGTGAGTAAATTGGCCATTTTCATGCACTTTTAACCATTCCATTAATCTTGTGTTTTGGGCCCCTGGAAGCATGAAAATCACTTTAAACATGCTAATTTTAGCTCTAACACTGATGATCCACCTACAAATGTGAACTGACGTTCAAAAATAAAACATTTGAAAACGGAACATTTTCCACATTTCTGAAGCATGACGTAATGGGGGGGTGTTATCTCTTTTGTCGAAAATCAGCCGTTTTTGCTCGAACATTAAATGCCTCCAAATGGTATTTAATTAACTTCCCGAGCCCCTGGAAGCATGAAAATCACTTTAAACATGCTAATTTTAGCTCTAACACTGATGATCCACCTACAAATGTGAACTGACGTTCAAAAATAAAACATTTGAAAACGGACCATTTTCCACATTTCTGAAGCATGACGTAATGGGGGGGTGTTATCTCTTTTGTCGAAAATCAGCCGTTTTTGCTCGAACATTAAATGCCTCCAAATGGTATTTATTTCACTTCCCGAGTCCCTGGAAGCATGAAAATCACTTTAAACATGCTAATTTTAGCTCTAACACTGATGATCCACCTACAAATGTGAACTGACGTTCAAAAATAAAACATTTGAAAACGGACCATTTTCCACATTTCTGAAGCATGACGTAATGGGGGGGTGTTATCTCTTTTGTCGAAAATCAGCCGTTTTTGCTCGAACATTAAATGCCTCCAAATGGTATTTATTTCACTTCCCGGGGTGAAGAAACCCTTTTTGAGAACTCAGAGTGAGTAAATTGGCCATTTTCATGCACTTTTAACCATTCCATTAATCTTGTGTTTTGGGCCCCTGGAAGCATGAAAATCACTTTAAACATGCTAATTTTAGCTCTAACACTGATGATCCACCTACAAATGTGAACTGACGTTCAAAAATAAAACATTTGAAAACGGACCATTTTCCACATTTCTGAAGCATGACGTAATGGGGGGGTGTTATCTCTTTTGTCGAAAATCAGCCGTTTTTGCTCGAACATTAAATGCCTCCAAATGGTATTTAATTAACTTCCCGAGCCCCTGGAAGCATGAAAATCACTTTAAACATGCTAATTTTAGCTCTAACACTGATGATCCACCTACAAATGTGAACTGACGTTCAAAAATAAAACATTTGAAAATGGACCATTTTCCACATTTCTGAAGCATGACGTAATGGGGGGTGTTATCTCTTTTGTCGAAAATCAGCCGTTTTTTCTCGAATATTAAATGCCTCCAAATGGTATTTAATTAACATCCCGGGGTGAAGAAACCCTTTTTGAGAACTCAGAGTGAGTAAATTGGCCATTTTCATGCACTTTTAACCATTCCATAAATCTTGTGTTTTGGGCCCCTGGAAGCATGAAAATCACTTTAAACATGCTAATTTTAGCTCTAACACTGATGATCCACCTACAAATGTGAACTGACGTTCAAAAATAAAACATTTGAAAACGGACCATTTTCCACATTTCTGAAGCATGACGTAATGGGGGGGTGTTATCTCTTTTGTCGAAAATCAGCCGTTTTTGCTCGAACATTAAATGCCTCCAAATGGTATTTAATTAACTTCCCGAGCCCCTGGAAGAATGAAAATCACTTTAAACATGCTAATTTTAGCTCTAACACTGATGATCCACCTACAAATGTGAACTGACGTTCAAAAATAAAACATTTGAAAACGGACCATTTTCCACATTTCTGAAGCATGACGTAATGGGGGGGGTGTTATCTCTTTTGTCGAAAATCAGCCGTTTTTGCTCGAACATCAAATGCCTCCAAATGGTATTTAATTAACTTCCCGAGCCCCTGGAAGCATGAAAATCACTTTAAACATGCTAATTTTAGCTCTAACACTGATGATCCACCTACAAATGTGAACTGACGTTCAAAAATAAAACATTTGAAAACGGACCATTTTCCACATTTCTGAAGCATGACGTAATGGGGGGGTGTTATCTCTTTTGTCGAAAATCAGCCGTTTTTGCTCGAACATTAAATGCCTCCAAATGGTATTTATTTCACTTCCCGGGGTGAAGAAACCCTTTTTGAGAACTCAGAGTGAGTAAATTGGCCATTTTCATGCACTTTTAACCATTCCATAAATTTTGTGTTTTGGGCCCCTGGAAGCATGAAAATCACTTTAAACATGCTAATTTTAGCTCTAACACTGATGATCCACCTACAAATGTGAACTGACGTTCAAAAATAAAACATTTGAAAACGGACCATTTTCCACATTTCTGAAGCATGACGTAATGGGGGGGTGTTATCTCTTTTGTCGAAAATCAGCCGTTTTTGCTCGAACATTAAATGCCTCCAAATGGTATTTATTTCACTTCCCGAGCCCCTGGATGCATGAAAATCACTTTAAACATGCTAATTTTAGCTCTAACACTGATGATCCACCTACAAATGTGAACTGACGTTCAAAAATAAAACATTTGAAAACGGACCATTTTCCACATTTCTGAAGCATGACGTAATGGGGGGGGGGTTATCTCTTTTGTCGAAAATCAGCCGTTTTTGCTCGAACTTTAAATGCCTCCAAATGGTATTTAATTAACTTCCCGAGCCCCTGGAAGCATGAAAATCACTTTAAACATGCTAATTTTAGCTCTAACACTGATGATCCACCTACAAATGTGAACTGACGTTCAAAAATAAAACATTTGAAAACGGACCATTTTCCACATTTCTGAAGCATGACGTAATGGGGGGGTGTTATCTCTTTTGTCGAAAATCAGCCGTTTTTGCTCGAACATTAAATGCCTCCAAATGGTATTTAATTAACTTCCCGGGGTGAAGAAACCCTTTTTGAGAACTCAGAGTGAGTAAATTGGCCATTTTCATGCACTTTTAACCATTCCATAAATCTTGTGTTTTGGGCCCCTGGAAGCATGAAAATCACTTTAAACATGCTAATTTTAGCTCTAACACTGATGATCCACCTACAAATGTGAACTGACGTTCAAAAATAAAACATTTGAAAACGGACCATTTTCCACATTTCTGAAGCATGACGTAATGGGGGGGGGTGTTATCTCTTTTGTCGAAAATCAGCCGTTTTTGCTCGAACATTAAATGCCTCCAAATGGTATTTAATTAACTTCCCGAGCCCCTGGAAGCATGAAAATCACTTTAAACATGCTATTTTAGCTCTAACACTGATGATCCACCTACAAATGTGAACTGACGTTCAAAAATAAAACATTTGAAAACGGACCATTTTCCACATTTCTGAGGCATGACGTAATGGGGGGGTGTTATCTCTTTTGTCGAAAATCAGCCGTTTTTGCTCGAACATTAAATGCCTCCAAATGGTATTTATTTCACTTCCCGGGGTGAAGAAACCCTTTTTGAGAACTCAGAGTGAGTAAATTGGCCATTTTCATGCACTTTTAACCATTCCATTAATCTTGTGTTTTGGGCCCCTGGAAGCATGAAAATCACTTTAAACATGCTAATTTTAGCTCTAACACTGATGATCCACCTACAAATGTGAACTGACGTTCAAAAATAAAACATTTGAAAACGGACCATTTTCCACATTTCTGAAGCATGACGTAATGGGGGGGTGTTATCTCTTTTGTCAAAAATCAGCCGTTTTTGCTCGAACATTAAATGCCTCCAAATGGTATTTAATTAACTTCACGAGCCCCTGGAAGCATGAAAATCACTTTAAACATGCTAATTTTAGCTCTAACACTGATGATCCACCTACAAATGTGAACTGACGTTCAAAAATAAAACATTTGAAAACGGACCATTTTCCACATTTCTAAAGCATGACGTAATGGGGGGGTGTTATCTCTTTTGTCGAAAATCAGCCGTTTTTGCTCGAACATTAAATGCCTCCAAATGGTATTTATTTCACTTCCCGAGCCCCTGGAAGCATGAAAATCACTTTAAACATGCTAATTTTAGCTCTAACACTGATGATCCACCTACAAATGTGAACTGACGTTCAAAAATAAAACATTTGAAAACGGACCATTTTCCACATTTCTGAAGCATGACGTAATGGGGGGGTGTTATCTCTTTTGTCGAAAATCAGCCGTTTTTGCTCGAACATTAAATGCCTCCAAATGGTATTTATTTCACTTCCCGGGGTGAAGAAACCCTTTTTGAGAACTCAGAGTGAGTAAATTGGCCATTTTCATGCACTTTTAACCATTCCATTAATCTTGTGTTTTGGGCCCCTGGAAGCATGAAAATCACTTCAAACATGCTAATTTTAGCTCTAACACTGATGATCCACCTACAAATGTGAACTGACGTTCAAAAATAAAACATTTGAAAACGGACCATTTTCCACATTTCTGAAGCATGACGTAATGGGGGGGTGTTATCTCTTTTGTCGAAAATCAGCCGTTTTTGCTCGAACATTAAATGCCTCCAAATGGTATTTATTTCACTTCCCAAGCCCCTGGAAGCATGAAAATCACTTTAAACATGCTAATTTTAGCTCTAACACTGATGATCCACCTACAAATGTGAACTGACGTTCAAAAATAAAACATTTGAAAACGGACCATTTTCCACATTTCTGAAGCATGACGTAATGGGGGGGTGTTATCTCTTTTGTCGAAAATCAGCCGTTTTTGCTCGAACATTAAATGCCTCCAAATGGTATTTATTTCACTTCCCGGGGTGAAGAAACCCTTTTTGAGAACTCAGAGTGAGTAAATTGGCCATTTTCATGCACTTTTAACCATTCCATTAATCTTGTGTTTTGGGCCCCTGGAAGCATGAAAATCACTTTAAACATGCTAATTTTAGCTCTAACACTGATGATCCACCTACAAATGTGAACTGACGTTCAAAAATAAAACATTTGAAAACGGACCATTTTCCACATTTCTGAAGCATGACGTAATGGGGGGGGTGTTATCTCTTTTGTCGAAAATCAGCCGTTTTTGCTCGAACATTAAATGCCTCCAAATGGTATTTATTTCACTTCCCGAGCCCCTGGAAGCATGAAAATCACTTTAAACATGCTAATTTTAGCTCTAACACTGATGATCCACCTACAAATGTGAACTGACGTTCAAAAATAAAACATTTGAAAACGGACCATTTTCCACATTTCTGAAGCATGGCGTAATGGGGGGGTATTATCTCTTTTGTCGAAAATCAGCCGTTTTTGCTCGAACATTAAATGCCTCCAAATGGTATTTATTTCACTTCCCGGGGTGAAGAAACCCTTTTTGAGAACTCAGAGTGAGTAAATTGGCCATTTTCATGCACTTTTAACCATTCCATTAATCTTGTGTTTTGGGCCCCTGGAAGCATGAAAATCACTTTAAACATGCTAATTTTAGCTCTAACACTGATGATCCACCTACAAATGTGAACTGACGTTCAAAAATAAAACATTTGAAAACGGACCATTTTCCACATTTCTGAAGCATGACGTAATGGGGGGGTGTTATCTCTTTTGTCGAAAATCAGCCGTTTTTGCTCGAACATTAAATGCCTCCAAATGGTATTTAATTAACTTCCCGGGGTGAAGAAACCCTTTTTGAGAACTCAGAGTGAGTAAATTGGCCATTTTCATGCACTTTTAACCATTCCATAAATCTTGTGTTTTGGGCCCCTGGAAGCATGAAAATCACTTTAAACATGCTAATTTTAGCTCTAACACTGATGATCCACCTACAAATGTGAACTGACGTTCAAAAATAAAACATTTGAAAACGGACCATTTTCCACATTTCTGAAGCATGACGTAATGGGGGGGTGTTATCTCTTTTGTCGAAAATCAGCCGTTTTTGCTCGAACATTGAATGCCTCCAAATGGTATTTAATTAACTTCCCGAGCCCCTGGAAGCATGAAAATCACTTTAAACATGCTAATTTTAGCTCTAACACTGATGATCCACCTACAAATGTGAACTGACGTTCAAAAATAAAACATTTGAAAACGGACCATTTTCCACATTTCTGAAGCATGACGTAATGGGGGGGTGTTATCTCTTTTGTCGAAAATCAGCCGTTTTTGCTCGAATATTAAATGCCTCCAAATGGTATTTAATTAACTTTCCGGGGTGAAGAACCCCTTTTTGAGAACTCAGAGTGAGTAAATTGACCATTTTCATGCACTTTTAACCATTCCATAAATCTTGTGTTTTGGGCCCCTGGAAGCATGAAAATCACTTTAAACATGCTAATTTTAGCTCTAACACTGATGATCCACCTACAAATGTGAACTGACGTTCAAAAATAAAACATTTGAAAACGGACCATTTTCCACATTTCTGAAGCATGACGTAATGGGGGGGTGTTATCTCTTTTGTCGAAAATCAGCCGTTTTTGCTCGAACATTAAATGCCTCCAAATGGTATTTAATTAACTTCCCGAGCCCCTGGAAGCATGAAAATCACTTTAAACATGCTAATTTTAGCTCTAACACTGATGATCCACCTACAAATGTGAACTGACGTTCAAAAATAAAACATTTGAAAACGGACCATTTTCCACATTTCTGAAGCATGACGTAATGGGGGGGTGTTATCTCTTTTGTCGAAAATCAGCCGTTTTTGCTCGAACATCAAATGCCTCCAAATGGTATTTAATTAACTTCCCGAGCCCCTGGAAGCATGAAAATCACTTTAAACATGCTAATTTTAGCTCTAACACTGATGATCCACCTACAAATGTGAACTGACGTTCAAAAAAAAAACATTTGAAAACGGACCATTTTCCACATTTCTGAAGCATGACGTAATGGGGGGGTGTTATCTCTTTTGTCGAAAATCAGCCGTTTTTGCTCGAACATTAAATGCCTCCAAATGGTATTTATTTCACTTCCCGGGGTGAAGAAACCCTTTTTGAGAACTCAGAGTGAGTAAATTGGCCATTTTCATGCACTTTTAACCATTCCATAAATCTTGTGTTTTGGGCCCCTGGAAGCATGAAAATCACTTTAAACATGCTAATTTTAGCTCTAACACTGATGATCCACCTACAAATGTGAACTGACGTTCAAAAATAAAACATTTGAAAACGGACCATTTTCCACATTTCTGAAGCATGACGTAATGGGGGGGTGTTATCTCTTTTGTCGAAAATCAGCCGTTTTTGCTCGAACATTAAATGCCTCCAAATGGTATTTATTTCACTTCCCGAGCCCCTGGAAGCATGAAAATCACTTTAAACATGCTAATTTTAGCTCTAACACTGATGATCCACCTACAAATGTGAACTGACGTTCAAAAATAAAACATTTGAAAACGGACCATTTTCCACATTTCTGAAGCATGACGTAATGGGGGGGTGTTATCTCTTTTGTCGAAAATCAGCCGTTTTTGCTCGAACATTAAATGCCTCCAAATGGTATTTAATTAACTTCCCGAGCCCCTGGAAGCATGAAAATCACTTTAAACATGCTAATTTTAGCTCTAACACTGATGATCCACCTACAAATGTGAACTGACGTTCAAAAATAAAACATTTGAAAACGGACCATTTTCCACATTTCTGAAGCATGACGTAATTTGGTGGGGGTGTTATCTCTTTTGTCGAAAATCAGCCGTTTTTGCTCGAACATTAAATGCCTCCAAATGGTATTTAATTAACTTCCCGGGGTGAAGAAACGCTTTTTGAGAACTCAGAGTGAGTAAATTGGCCATTTTCATGCACTTTTAACCATTCCATAAATCTTGTGTTTTGGGCCCCTGGAAGCATGAAAATCACTTTAAACATGCTAATTTTAGCTCTAACACTGATGATCCACCTACAAATGTGAACTGACGTTCAAAAATAAAACATTTGAAAACGGACCATTTTCCACATTTCTGAAGCATGACGTAATGGGGTGGTGTTATCTCTTTTGTCGAAAATCAGCCGTTTTTGCTCGAACATTAAATGCCTCCAAATGGTATTTAATTAACTTCCCGGGGTGAAGAAACCCTTTTTGAGAACTCAGAGTGAGTAAATTGGCCATTTTCATGCACTTTTAACCATTCCATAAATCTTGTGTTTTGGGCCCCTGGAAGCATGAAAATCACTTTAAACATGCTAATTTTAGCTCCAACACTGATGATCCACCTACAAATGTGAACTGACGTTCAAAAATAAAACATTTGAAAACGGACCATTTTCCACATTTCTGAAGCATGACGTAATGGGGGGGTGTTATCTCTTTTGTCGAAAATCAGCCGTTTTTGCTCGAACATTAAATGCCTCCAAATGGTATTTAATTAACTTCCCGGGGTGAAGAAACCCTTTTTGAGAACTCAGAGTGAGTAAATTGGCCATTTTCATGCACTTTTAACCATTCCATAAATCTTGTGTTTTGGGCCCCTGGAAGCATGAAAATCACTTTAAACATGCTAATTTTAGCTCTAACACTGATGATCCACCTACAAATGTGAACACACGTTCAAAAATAAAACATTTGAAAACGGACCATTTTCCACATTTCTGAAGCATGACGTAATGGGGGGGTGTTATCTCTTTTGACGAAAATCAGCCGTTTTTGCTCGAACATTAAATGCCTCCAAATGGTATTTAATTAACTTCCCGAGCCCCTGGAAGCATGAAAATCACTTTAAACATGCTAATTTTAGCTCTAACACTGATGATCCACCTACAAATGTGAACTGACGTTCAAAAATAAAACATTTGAAAACGGACCATTTTCCACATTTCTGAAGCATGACGTAATGGGGGGGTGTTATCTCTTTTGTCGAAAATCAGCTGTTTTTGCTCGAAGATTAAATGCCTCCAAATGGTATTTAATTAACTTCCCGGGGTGAAGAAACCCTTTTTGAGAACTCAGAGTGAGTAAATTGGCCATTTTCATGCACTTTTAACCATTCCATAAATCTTGTGTTTTGGGCCCCTGGAAGCATGAAAATCACTTTAAACATGCTAATTTTAGCTCTAACACTGATGATCCACCTACAAATGTGAACTGACGTTCAAAAATAAAACATTTGAAAACGGACCATTTTCCACATTTCTGAAGCATGACGTAATGGGGGGGTGTTATCTCTTTTGTCGAAAATCAGCCATTTTTGCTCGAACATTAAATGCCTCCAAATGGTATTTATTTCACTTCCCGGGGTGAAGAAACCCTTTTTGAGAACTCAGAGTGAGTAAATTGGCCATTTCCATGCACTTTTAACCATTCCATAAATCTTGTGTTTTGGGCCCCTGGAAGCATGAAAATCACTTTAAACATGCTAATTTTAGCTCTAACACTGATGATCCACCTACAAATGTGAACTGACGTTCAAAAATAAAACATTTGAAAACGGACCATTTTCCACATTTCTGAAGCATGACGTAATGGGGGGGTGTTATCTCTTTTGTCGAAAATCAGCCGTTTTTGCTCGAACATTAAATGCCTCCAAATGGTATTTAATTAACTTCCCGAGCCCCTGGAAGCATGAAAATCACTTTAAACATGCTAATTTTAGCTCTAACACTGATGATCCACCTACAAATGTGAACTGACGTTCAAAAATAAAACATTTGAAAACGGACCATTTTCCACATTTCTGAAGCATGACGTAATGGGGCGGTGTTATCTCTTTTGTCGAAAATCAGCCGTTTTTGTTCGAACATTAAATGCCTCCAAATGGTATTTAATTAACTTCCCAAGCCCCTGGAAGCATGAAAATCACTTTAAACATGCTAATTTTAGCTCTAACACTGATGATCCACCTACAAATGTGAACTGACGTTCAAAAATAAAACATTTGAAAACATACCATTTTCCATATTTCTGAAGCATGACGTAATGGGGGGGTGTTATCTCTTTTGTCGAAAATCAGCCGTTTTTGCTCGAACATTAAATGCCTCCAAATGGTATTTATTTCACTTCCCGAGCCCCTGGAAGCATGAAAATCACTTTAAACATGCTAATTTTAGCTCTAACACTGATGATCCACCTACAAATGTGAACTGACGTTCAAAAATAAAACATTTGAAAACGGACCATTTTCCACATTTCTGAAGCATGACGTAATGGGGGGGTGTTATCTCTTTTGTCGAAAATCAGCCGTTTTTGCTCGAACATTAAATGCCTCCAAATGGTATTTAATTAACTTCCCGAGCCCCTGGAAGCATGAAAATCACTTTAAACATGCTAATTTTAGCTCTAACACTGATGATCCACCTACAAATGTGAACTGACGTTCAAAAATAAAACATTTGAAAACGGACCATTTTCCACATTTCTGAAGCATGACGTAATGGGGGGGTGTTATCTCTTTTGTCGAAAATCAGCCGTTTTTGCTCGAACATTAAATGCCTCCAAATGGTATTTATTTCACTTCCCGGGGTGAAGAAACCCTTTTTGAGAACTCAGAGTGAGTAAATTGGCCATTTTCATGCACTTTTAACCATTCCATAAATCTTGTGTTTTGGGCCCCTGGAAGCATGAAAATCACTTTAAACATGCTAATTTTAGCTCTAACACTGATGATCCACCTACAAATGTGAACTGACGTTCAAAAATAAAACATTTGAAAACGGACCATTTTCCACATTTCTGAAGCATGACGTAATGGGGGGGTGTTATCTCTTTTGTCGAAAATCAGCCGTTTTTGCTCGAACATTAAATGCCTCCAAATGGTATTTAATTAACTTCCCGGGGTGAAGAAACCCTTTTTGAGAACTCAGAGTGAGTAAATTGGCCATTTTCATGCACTTTTAACCATTCCATAAATCTTGTGTTTTGGGCCCCTGGAAGCATGAAAATCACTTTAAACATGCTAATTTTAGCTCTAACACTGATGATCCACCTACAAATGTGAACTGACGTTCAAAAATAAAACATTTGAAAACGGACCATTTTCCACATTTCTGAAGCATGATGTAATGGGGGGGGGTGTTATCTCTTTTGTCGAAAATCAGCCGTTTTTGCTCGAACATTAAATGCCTCCAAATGGTATTTAATTAACTTCCCGGGGTGAAGAAACCCTTTTTGAGAACTCAGAGTGAGTAAATTGGCCATTTTCATGCACTTTTAACCATTACATAAATCTTGTGTTTTGGGCCCCTGGAAGCATGAAAATCACTTTAAACATGCTAATTTTAACTCTAACAATGATGATCCACCTACAAATGTGAACTGACGTTCAAAAATAAAACATTTGAAAACGGACCATTTTCCACATTTCTGAAGCATGACGTAATGGGGGGGTGTTATCTCTTTTGTCGAAAATCAGCCGTTTTTGCTCGAACATTAAATGCCTCCAAATGGTATTTAATTAACTTCCCGAGCCCTCTGGAAGCATGAAAATCACTTTAAACATGCTAATTTTAGCTCTAACACTGATGATCCACCTACAAATGTGAACTGACGTTCAAAAATAAAACATTTGAAAACGGACCATTTTCCACATTTCTGAAGCATGACGTAATGGGGGGGTGTTATCTCTTTTGTCGAAAATCAGCCGTTTTTGCTCGAACATTAAATGCCTCCAAATGGTATTTAATTAACTTCCCGGGGTGAAGAAACCCTTTTTGAGAACTCAGAGTGAGTAAATTGGCCATTTTCATGCACTTTTAACCATTCCATAAATCTTGTGTTTTGGGCCCCTGGAAGCATGAAAATCACTTTAAACATGCTAATTTTAGCTCTAACACTGATGATCCACCTACAAATGTGAACTGACGTTCAAAAATAAAACATTTGAAAACGGACCATTTTCCACATTTCTGAAGCATGACGTAATGGGGGGGGTGTTATCTCTTTTGTCGAAAATCAGCCGTTTTTGCTCGAACATTAAATGCCTCCAAATGGTATTTAATCAACTTCCCGAGCCCCTGGAAGCATGAAAATCACTTTAAACATGCTAATTTTAGCTCTAACACTGATGATCCACCTACAAATGTGAACTGACGTTCAAAAATAAAACATTTGAAAACGGACCATTTTCCACATTTCTGAAGCATGACGTAATGGGGGGGTGTTATCTCTTTTGTCGAAAATCAGCCGTTTTTGCTCGAACATTAAATGCCTCCAAATGGTATTTATTTCACCTCCCGACCCCCTGGAAGCATGAAAATCACTTTAAACATGCTAATTTTAGCTCTAACACTGATGATCCACCTACAAATGTGAACTGACGTTCAAAAATAAAACATTTGAAAACGGACCATTTTCCACATTTCTGAAGCATGACGTAATGGGGGGGGGTGTTATCTCTTTTGTCGAAAATCAGCCATTTTTGCTCGAACATTAAATGCCTCCAAATGGTATTTATTTCACTTCCCGAGGTGAAGAAACCCTTTTTGAGAACTCAGAGTGAGTAAATTGGCCATTTTCATGCACTTTTAACCATTCCATAAATCTTGTGTTTTGGGCCCCTGGAAGCATGAAAATCACTTTAAACATGCTAATTTTAGCTCTAACACTGATGATCCACCTACAAATGTGAACTGACGTTCAAAAATAAAACATTTGAAAACGGACCATTTTCCACATTTCTGAAGCATGACGTAATGGGGGGGTGTTATCTCTTTTGTCGAAAATCAGCCGTTTTTGCTCGAACATTAAATGCCTCCAAATGGTATTTATTTCACTTCCCGGGGTGAAGAAACCCTTTTTGAGA
Organism: Lissotriton vulgaris; assembly: GCF_964263255.1. NCBI lineage: Eukaryota > Metazoa > Chordata > Amphibia > Caudata > Salamandridae > Lissotriton > Lissotriton vulgaris. The sequence continues at coordinate 139,539 of NW_028253125.1, forward strand.
ACTCAGAGTGAGTAAATTGGCCATTTTCATGCACTTTTAACCATTCCATAAATCTTGTGTTTTGGGCCCCTGGAAGCATGAAAATCACTTTAAACATGCTAATTTTAGCTCTAACACTGATGATCCACCTACAAATGTGAACTGACGTTCAAAAATAAAACATTTGAAAACGGACCATTTTCCACATTTCTGAAGCATGACGTAATGGGGGGGGTGTTATCTCTTTTGTCGAAAATCAGCCGTTTTTGCTCGAACATTAAATGCCTCCAAATGGTATTTATTTCACTTCCCGAGCCCCTGGAAGCATGAAAATCACTTTAAACATGCTAATTTTAGCTCTAACACTGATGATCCACCTACAAATGTGAACTGACGTTCAAAAATAAAACATTTGAAAACGGACCATTTTCTACATTTCTGAAGCATGACGTAATGGGGGGGTGTTATCTCTTTTGTCGAAAATCAGCCGTTTTTGCTCGAACATTAAATGCCTCCAAATGGTATTTAATTAACTTCCCGAGCCCCTGGAAGCATGAAAATCACTTTAAACATGCTAATTTTAGCTCTAACACTGATGATCCACCTACAAATGTGAACTGACGTTCAAAAATAAAACATTTGAAAACGGACCATTTTCCACATTTCTGAAGCATGACGTAATTTGGTGGGGGTGTTATCTCTTTTGTCGAAAATCAGCCGTTTTTGCTCGAACATTAAATGCCTCCAAATGGTATTTAATTAACTTCCCGGGGTGAAGAAACGCTTTTTGAGAACTCAGAGTGAGTAAATTGGCCATTTTCATGCACTTTTAACCATTCCATAAATCTTGTGTTTTGGGCCCCTGGAAGCATGAAAATCACTTTAAACATGCTAATTTTAGCTCTAACACTGATGATCCACCTACAAATGTGAACTGACGTTCAAAAATAAAACATTTGAAAACGGACCATTTTCCACATTTCTGAAGCATGACGTAATGGGGTGGTGTTATCTCTTTTGTCGAAAATCAGCCGTTTTTGCTCGAACATTAAATGCCTCCAAATGGTATTTAATTAACTTCCCGGGGTGAAGAAACCCTTTTTGAGAACTCAGAGTGAGTAAATTGGCCATTTTCATGCACTTTTAACCATTCCATAAATCTTGTGTTTTGGGCCCCTGGAAGCATGAAAATCACTTTAAACATGCTAATTTTAGCTCCAACACTGATGATCCACCTACAAATGTGAACTGACGTTCAAAAATAAAACATTTGAAAACGGACCATTTTCCACATTTCTGAAGCATGACGTAATGGGGGGGTGTTATCTCTTTTGTCGAAAATCAGCCGTTTTTGCTCGAACATTAAATGCCTCCAAATGGTATTTAATTAACTTCCCGGGGTGAAGAAACCCTTTTTGAGAACTCAGAGTGAGTAAATTGGCCATTTTCATGCACTTTTAACCATTCCATAAATCTTGTGTTTTGGGCCCCTGGAAGCATGAAAATCACTTTAAACATGCTAATTTTAGCTCTAACACTGATGATCCACCTACAAATGTGAACGCACGTTCAAAAATAAAACATTTGAAAACGGACCATTTTCCACATTTCTGAAGCATGACGTAATGGGGGGGTGTTATCTCTTTTGACGAAAATCAGCCGTTTTTGCTCGAACATTAAATGCCTCCAAATGGTATTTAATTAACTTCCCGAGCCCCTGGAAGCATGAAAATCACTTTAAACATGCTAATTTTAGCTCTAACACTGATGATCCACCTACAAATGTGAACTGACGTTCAAAAATAAAACATTTGAAAACGGACCATTTTCCACATTTCTGAAGCATGACGTAATGGGGGGGTGTTATCTCTTTTGTCGAAAATCAGCTGTTTTTGCTCGAAGATTAAATGCCTCCAAATGGTATTTAATTAACTTCCCGGGGTGAAGAAACCCTTTTTGAGAACTCAGAGTGAGTAAATTGGCCATTTTCATGCACTTTTAACCATTCCATAAATCTTGTGTTTTGGGCCCCTGGAAGCATGAAAATCACTTTAAACATGCTAATTTTAGCTCTAACACTGATGATCCACCTACAAATGTGAACTGACGTTCAAAAATAAAACATTTGAAAACGGACCATTTTCCACATTTCTGAAGCATGACGTAATGGGGGGGTGTTATCTCTTTTGTCGAAAATCAGCCGTTTTTGCTCGAACATTAAATGCCTCCAAATGGTATTTATTTCACTTCCCGGGGTGAAGAAACCCTTTTTGAGAACTCAGAGTGAGTAAATTGGCCCTTTCCATGCACTTTTAACCATTCCATAAATCTTGTGTTTTGGGCCCCTGGAAGCATGAAAATCACTTTAAACATGCTAATTTTAGCTCTAACACTGATGATCCACCTACAAATGTGAACTGACGTTCAAAAATAAAACATTTGAAAACGGACCATTTTCCACATTTCTGAAGCATGACGTAATGGGGGGGTGTTATCTCTTTTGTCGAAAATCAGCCGTTTTTGCTCGAACATTAAATGCCTCCAAATGGTATTTAATTAACTTCCCGAGCCCCTGGAAGCATGAAAATCACTTTAAACATGCTAATTTTAGCTCTAACACTGATGATCCACCTACAAATGTGAACTGACGTTCAAAAATAAAACATTTGAAAACGGACCATTTTCCACATTTCTGAAGCATGACGTAATGGGGGGGTGTTATCTCTTTTGTCGAAAATCAGCCGTTTTTGCTCGAACATTAAATGCCTCCAAATGGTATTTAATTAACTTCCCAAGCCCCTGGAAGCATGAAAATCACTTTAAACATGCTAATTTTAGCTCTAACACTGATGATCCACCTACAAATGTGAACTGACGTTCAAAAATAAAACATTTGAAAACATACCATTTTCCATATTTCTGAAGCATGACGTAATGGGGGGGTGTTATCTCTTTTGTCGAAAATCAGCCGTTTTTGCTCGAACATTAAATGCCTCCAAATGGTATTTATTTCACTTCCCGAGCCCCTGGAAGCATGAAAATCACTTTAAACATGCTAATTTTAGCTCTAACACTGATGATCCACCTACAAATGTGAACTGACGTTCAAAAATAAAACATTTGAAAACGGACCATTTTCCACATTTCTGAAGCATGACGAAATGGGGGGGTGTTATCTCTTTTGTCGAAAATCAGCCGTTTTTGCTCGAACATTAAATGCCTCCAAATGGTATTTAATTAACTTCCTGAGCCCCTGGAAGCATGAAAATCACTTTAAACATGCTAATTTTAGCTCTAACACTGATGATCCACCTACAAATGTGAACTGACGTTCAAAAATAAAACATTTGAAAACGGACCATTTTCCACATTTCTGAAGCATGACGTAATGGGGGAGTGTTATCTCTTTTGTCGAAAATCAGCCGTTTTTGCTCGAACATTAAATGCCTCCAAATGGTATTTATTTCACTTCCCGGGGTGAAGAAACCCTTTTTGAGAACTCAGAGTGAGTAAATTGGCCATTTTCATGCACTTTTAACCATTCCATAAATCTTGTGTTTTGGGCCCCTGGAAGCATGAAAATCACTTTAAACATGCTAATTTTAGCTCTAACACTGATGATCCACCTACAAATGTGAACTGACGTTCAAAAATAAAACTTTGAAAACGGACCATTTTCCACATTTCTGAAGCATGACGTAATGGGGGGGTGTTATCTCTTTTGTCGAAAATCAGCCGTTTTTGCTCGAACATTAAATGCCTCCAAATGGTATTTAATTAACTTCCCGGGGTGAAGAAACCCTTTTTGAGAACTCAGAGTGAGTAAATTGGCCATTTTCATGCACTTTTAACCATTCCATAAATCTTGTGTTTTGGGCCCCTAGAAGCATGAAAATCACTTTAAACATGCTAATTTTAGCTCTAACACTGATGATCCACCTACAAATGTGAACTGACGTTCAAAAATAAAACATTTGAAAACGGACCATTTTCCACATTTCTGAAGCATGACGTAATGGGGGGGGTGTTATCTCTTTTGTCGAAAATCAGCCGTTTTTGCTCGAACATTAAATGCCTCCAAATGGTATTTAATTAACTTCCCGGGGTGAAGAAACCCTTTTTGAGAACTCAGAGTGAGTAAATTGGCCATTTTCATGCACTTTTAACCATTACATAAATCTTGTGTTTTGGGCCCCTGGAAGCATGAAAATCACTTTAAACATGCTAATTTTAACTCTAACAATGATGATCCACCTACAAATGTGAACTGACGTTCAAAAATAAAACATTTGAAAACGGACCATTTTCCACATTTCTGAAGCATGACGTAATGGGGGGGTGTTATCTCTTTTGTCGAAAATCAGCCGTTTTTGCTCGAACATTAAATGCCTCCAAATGGTATTTAATTAACTTCCCGAGCCCTCTGGAAGCATGAAAATCACTTTAAACATGCTAATTTTAGCTCTAACACTGATGATCCACCTACAAATGTGAACTGACGTTCAAAAATAAAACATTTGAAAACGGACCATTTTCCACATTTCTGAAGCATGACGTAATGGGGGGGTGTTATCTCTTTTGTCGAAAATCAGCCGTTTTTGCTCGAACATTAAATGCCTCCAAATGGTATTTAATTAACTTCCCGGGGTGAAGAAACCCTTTTTGAGAACTCAGAGTGAGTAAATTGGCCATTTTCATGCACTTTTAACCATTCCATAAATCTTGTGTTTTGGGCCCCTGGAAGCATGAAAATCACTTTAAACATGCTAATTTTAGCTCTAACACTGATGATCCACCTACAAATGTGAACTGACGTTCAAAAATAAAACATTTGAAAACGGACCATTTTCCACATTTCTGAAGCATGACGTAATGGGGGGGGTGTTATCTCTTTTGTCGAAAATCAGCCGTTTTTGCTCGAACATTAAATGCCTCCAAATGGTATTTAATCAACTTCCCGAGCCCCTGGAAGCATGAAAATCACTTTAAACATGCTAATTTTAGCTCTAACACTGATGATCCACCTACAAATGTGAACTGACGTTCAAAAATAAAACATTTGAAAACGGACCATTTTCCACATTTCTGAAGCATGACGTAATGGGGGGGTGTTATCTCTTTTGTCGAAAATCAGCCGTTTTTGCTCGAACATTAAATGCCTCCAAATGGTATTTATTTCACCTCCCGACCCCCTGGAAGCATGAAAATCACTTTAAACATGCTAATTTTAGCTCTAACACTGATGATCCACCTACAAATGTGAACTGACGTTCAAAAATAAAACATTTGAAAACGGACCATTTTCCACATTTCTGAAGCATGACGTAATGGGGGGGGGTGTTATCTCTTTTGTCGAAAATCAGCCATTTTTGCTCGAACATTAAATGCCTCCAAATGGTATTTATTTCACTTCCCGAGGTGAAGAAACCCTTTTTGAGAACTCAGAGTGAGTAAATTGGCCATTTTCATGCACTTTTAACCATTCCATAAATCTTGTGTTTTGGGCCCCTGGAAGCATGAAAATCACTTTAAACATGCTAATTTTAGCTCTAACACTGATGATCCACCTACAAATGTGAACTGACGTTCAAAAATAAAACATTTGAAAACGGACCATTTTCCACATTTCTGAAGCATGACGTAATGGGGGGGTGTTATCTCTTTTGTCGAAAATCAGCCGTTTTTGCTCGAACATTAAATGCCTCCAAATGGTATTTAATTAACTTCCCGAGCCCCTGGAAGCATGAAAATCACTTTAAACATGCTAATTTTAGCTCTAACACTGATGATCCACCTACAAATGTGAACTGACGTTCAAAAATAAAACATTTGAAAACAAACCATTTTCCACATTTCTGAAGCATGACGTAATGGGGGGGTGTTATCTCTTTTGTCGAAAATCAGCCGTTTTTGCTCGAACATTAAATGCCTCCAAATGGTATTTAATTAACTTCCCGGGGTGAAGAAACCCTTTTTGAGAACTCAGAGTGAGTAAATTGGCCATTTTCATGCACTTTTAACCATTCCATAAATCTTGTGTTTTGGGCCCCTGGAAGCATGAAAATCACTTTAAACATGCTAATTTTAGCTCTAACACTGATGATCCACCTACAAATGTGAACTGACGTTCAAAAATAAAACATTTGAAAACGGACCATTTTCCACATTTCTGAAGCATGACGTAATGGGGGGGGTGTTATTTCTTTTGTCGAAAATCAGCCGTTTTTGCTCGAACATTAAATGCCTCCAAATGGTATTTAATTAACTTCCCGAGCCCCTGGAAGCATGAAAATCACTTTAAACATGCTAATTTTAGCTCTAACACTGATGATCCACCTACAAATGTGAACTGACGTTCAAAAATAAAACATTTGAAAACGGACCATTTTCCACATTTCTGAAGCATGACGTAATGGGGGGGTGTTATCTCTTATGTCGAAAATCAGCCGTTTTTGCTCGAACATTAAATGCCTCCAAATGGTATTTATTTCACCTCCCGACCCCCTGGAAGCATGAAAATCACTTTAAACATGCTAATTTTAGCTCTAACACTGATGATCCACCTACAAATGTGAACTGACGTTCAAAAATAAAACATTTGAAAACGGACCATTTTCCACATTTCTGAAGCATGACGTAATCGGGGGGTGTTATCTCTTTTGTCGAAAATCAGCCGTTTTTGCTCGAACATTAAATGCCTCCAAATGGTATTTAATTAACTTCCCGGGGTGAAGAAACCCTTTTTGAGAACTCAGAGTGAGTAAATTGGCCATTTTCATGCACTTTTAACCATTCCATAAATCTTGTGTTTTGGGCCCCTGGAAGCATGAAAATCACTTTAAACATGCTAATTTTAGCTCTAACACTGATGATCCACCTACAAATGTGAACTGACGTTCAAAAATAAAACATTTGAAAACGGACCATTTTCCACATTTCTGAAGCATGACGTAATGGGGGGGTGTTATCTCTTTTGTCGAAAATCAGCCGTTTTTGCTCGAACATTAAATGCCTCCAAATGGTATTTAATTAACTTCCCGGGGTGAAGAAACCCTTTTTGAGAACTCAGAGTGAGTAAATTGGCCATTTTCATGCACTTTTAACCATTCCATAAATCTTGTGTTTTGGGCCCCTGGAAGCATGAAAATCACTTTAAACATGCTAATTTTAGCTCTAACACTGATGATCCACCTACAAATGTGAACTGACGTTCAAAAATAAAACATTTGAAAACGGACCATTTTCCACATTTCTGAAGCATGACGTAATGGGGGGGTGTTATCTCTTTTGTCGAAAATCAGCCGTTTTTGCTCGAACATTAAATGCCTCCAAATGGTATTTAATTAACTTCCCGGGGTGAAGAAACCCTTTTTGAGAACTCAGAGTGAGTAAATTGGCCATTTTCATGCACTTTTAACCATTCCATAAATCTTGTGTTTTGGGCCCCTGGAAGCATGAAAATCACTTTAAACATGCTAATTTTAGCTCTAAGACTGATGATCCACCTACAAATGTGAACTGACGTTCAAAAATAAAACATTTGAAAACGGACCATTTTCCACATTTCTGAAGCATGACGTAATGGGGGGGTGTTATCTCTTTTGTCGAAAATCAGCCGTTTTTGCCCGAACATTAAATGCCTCCAAATGGTATTTAATTAACTTCCCGAGCCCCTGGAAGCATGAAAATCACTTTAAACATGCTAATTTTAGCTCTAACACTGATGATCCACCTACAAATGTGAACTGACGTTCAAAAATAAAACATTTGAAAACGGACCATTTTCCACATTTCTGAAGCATGACGTAATGGGGGGGTGTTATCTCTTTTGTCGAAAATCAGCCGTTTTTGCTCGAACATTAAATGCCTCCAAATGGTATTTATTTCACTTCCCGGGGTGAAGAAACCCTTTTTGAGAACTCAGAGTGAGTAAATTGGCCATTTTCATGCACTTTTAACCATTCCATAAATCTTGTGTTTTGGGCCCCTGGAAGCATGAAAATCACTTTAAACATGCTAATTTTAGCTCTAACACTGATGATCCACCTACAAATGTGAACTGACGTTCAAAAATAAAACATTTGAAAACGGACCATTTTCCACATTTCTGAAGCATGACGTAATGGGGGGGTGTTATCTCTTTTGTCGAAAATCAGCCGTTTTTGCTCGAACATTAAATGCCTCCAAATGGTATTTAATTAACTTCCCGGGGTGAAGAAACCCTTTTTGAGAACTCAGAGTGAGTAAATTGGCCATTTTCATGCACTTTTAACCATTCCATAAATCTTGTGTTTTGGGCCCCTGGAAGCATGAAAATCACTTTAAACATGCTAATTTTAGCTCTAACACTGATGATCCACCTACAAATGTGAACTGACGTTCAAAAATAAAACATTTGAAAACGGACCATTTTCCACATTTCTGAAGCATGACGTAATGGGGGGGTGTTATCTCTTTTGTCGAAAATCAGCCGTTTTTGCTCGAACATTAAATGCCTCCAAATGGTATTTAATTAACTTCCCGAGCCCCTGGAAGCATGAAAATCACTTTAAACATGCTAATTTTAGCTCTAACACTGATGATCCACCTACAAATGTGAACTGACGTTCAAAAATAAAACATTTGAAAACGGACCATTTTCCACATTTCTGAAGCATGACGTAATGGGGGGGTGTTATCTCTTTTGTCGAAAATCAGCCGTTTTTGCTCGAACATTAAATGCCTCCAAATGGTATTTATTTCACTTCCCGGGGTGAAGAAACCCTTTTTGAGAACTCAGAGTGAGTAAATTGGCCATTTCCATGCACTTTTAACCATTCCATAAATCTTGTGTTTTGGGCCCCTGGAAGCATGAAAATCACTTTAAACATGCTAATTTTAGCTCTAACACTGATGATCCACCTACAAATGTGAACTGACGTTCAAAAATAAAACATTTGAAAACGGACCATTTTCCACATTTCTGAAGCATGACGTAATGGGGGGGTGTTATCTCTTTTGTCGAAAATCAGCCGTTTTTGCTCGAACATTAAATGCCTCCAAATGGTATTTAATTAACTTCCCGAGCCCCTGGAAGCATGAAAATCACTTTAAACATGCTAATTTTAGCTCTAACACTGATGATCCACCTACAAATGTGAACTGACGTTCAAAAATAAAACATTTGAAAACGGACCATTTTCCACATTTCTGAAGCATGACGTAATGGGGGGGTGTTATCTCTTTTGTCGAAAATCAGCCGTTTTTGCTCGAACATTAAATGCCTCCAAATGGTATTTAATTAACTTCCCAAGCCCCTGGAAGCATGAAAATCACTTTAAACATGCTAATTTTAGCTCTAACACTGATGATCCACCTACAAATGTGAACTGACGTTCAAAAATAAAACATTTGAAAACATACCATTTTCCATATTTCTGAAGTATGACGTAATGGGGGGTGTTATCTCTTTTGTCGAAAATCAGCCGTTTTTGCTCGAACATTAAATGCCTCCAAATGGTATTTATTTCACTTCCCGAGCCCCTGGAAGCATGAAAATCACTTTAAACATGCTAATTTTAGCTCTAACACTGATGATCCACCTACAAATGTGAACTGACGTTCAAAAATAAAACATTTGAAAACGGACCATTTTCCACATTTCTGAAGCATGACGTAATGGGGGGGTGTTATCTCTTTTGTCGAAAATCAGCCGTTTTTGCTCGAACATTAAATGCCTCCAAATGGTATTTAATTAACTTCCCGGGGTGAAGAAACCCTTTTTGAGAACTCAGAGTGAGTAAATTGGCCATTTTCATGCACTTTTAACCATTCCATAAATCTTGTGTTTTGGGCCCTAGAAGCATGAAAATCACTTTAAACATGCTAATTTTAGCTCTAACACTGATGATCCACCTACAAATGTGAACTGACGTTCAAAAATAAAACATTTGAAAACGGACCATTTTCCACATTTCTGAAGCATGACGTAATGGGGGGGGTGTTATCTCTTTTGTCGAAAATCAGCCGTTTTTGCTCGAACATTAAATGCCTCCAAATGGTATTTAATTAACTTCCCGGGGTGAAGAAACCCTTTTTGAGAACTCAGAGTGAGTAAATTGGCCATTTTCATGCACTTTTAACCATTACATAAATCTTGTGTTTTGGGCCCCTGGAAGCATGAAAATCACTTTAAACATGCTAATTTTAACTCTAACAATGATGATCCACCTACAAATGTGAACTGACGTTCAAAAATAAAACATTTGAAAACGGACCATTTTCCACATTTCTGAAGCATGACGTAATGGGGGGGTGTTATCTCTTTTGTCGAAAATCAGCCGTTTTTGCTCGAACATTAAATGCCTCCAAATGGTATTTAATTAACTTCCCGAGCCCTCTGGAAGCATGAAAATCACTTTAAACATGCTAATTTTAGCTCTAACACTGATGATCCACCTACAAATGTGAACTGACGTTCAAAAATAAAACATTTGAAAACGGACCATTTTCCACATTTCTGAAGCATGACGTAATGGGGGGGTGTTATCTCTTTTGTCGAAAATCAGCCGTTTTTGCTCGAACATTAAATGCCTCAAAATGGTATTTAATTAACTTCCCGGGGTGAAGAAACCCTTTTTGAGAACTCAGAGTGAGTAAATTGGCCATTTTCATGCACTTTTAACCATTCCATAAATCTTGTGTTTTGGGCCCCTGGAAGCATGAAAATCACTTTAAACATGCTAATTTTAGCTCTAACACTGATGATCCACCTACAAATGTGAACTGACGTTCAAAAATAAAACATTTGAAAACGGACCATTTTCCACATTTCTGAAGCATGACGTAATGGGGGGGGTGTTATCTCTTTTGTCGAAAATCAGCCGTTTTTGCTCGAACATTAAATGCCTCCAAATGGTATTTAATCAACTTCCCGAGCCCCTGGAAGCATGAAAATCACTTTAAACATGCTAATTTTAGCTCTAACACTGATGATCCACCTACAAATGTGAACTGACGTTCAAAAATAAAACATTTGAAAACGGACCATTTTCCACATTTCTGAAGCATGACGTAATGGGGGGGTGTTATCTCTTTTGTCGAAAATCAGCCGTTTTTGCTCGAACATTAAATGCCTCCAAATGGTATTTATTTCACCTCCCGACCCCCTGGAAGCATGAAAATCACTTTAAACATGCTAATTTTAGCTCTAACACTGATGATCCACCTACAAATGTGAACTGACGTTCAAAAATAAAACATTTGAAAACGGACCATTTTCCACATTTCTGAAGCATGACGTAATGGGGGGGGGTGTTATCTCTTTTGTCGAAAATCAGCCATTTTTGCTCGAACATTAAATGCCTCCAAATGGTATTTATTTCACTTCCCGAGGTGAAGAAACCCTTTTTGAGAACTCAGAGTGAGTAAATTGGCCATTTTCATGCACTTTTAACCATTCCATAAATCTTGTGTTTTGGGCCCCTGGAAGCATGAAAATCACTTTAAACATGCTAATTTTAGCTCTAACACTGATGATCACCTACAAATGTGAACTGACGTTCAAAAATAAAACATTTGAAAACGGACCATTTTCCACATTTCTGAAGCATGACGTAATGGGGGGGTGTTATCTCTTTTGTCGAAAATCAGCCGTTTTTGCTCGAACATTAAATGCCTCCAAATGGTATTTAATTAACTTCCCGAGCCCCTGGAAGCATGAAAATCACTTTAAACATGCTAATTTTAGCTCTAACACTGATGATCCACCTACAAATGTGAACTGACGTTCAAAAATAAAACATTTGAAAACAAACCATTTTCCACATTTCTGAAGCATGACGTAATGGGGGGGTGTTATCTCTTTTGTCGAAAATCAGCCGTTTTTGCTCGAACATTAAATGCCTCCAAATGGTATTTAATTAACTTCCCAGGGTGAAGAAACCCTTTTTGAGAACTCAGAGTGAGTAAATTGGCCATTTTCATGCACTTTTAACCATTCCATAAATCTTGTGTTTTGGGCCCCTGGAAGCATGAAAATCACTTTAAACATGCTAATTTTAGCTCTAACACTGATGATCCACCTACAAATGTGAACTGACGTTCAAAAATAAAACATTTGAAAACGGACCATTTTCCACATTTCTGAAGCATGACGTAATGGGGGGGGTGTTATTTCTTTTGTCGAAAATCAGCCGTTTTTGCTCGAACATTAAATGCCTCCAAATGGTATTTAATTAACTTCCCGAGCCCCTGGAAGCATGAAAATCACTTTAAACATGCTAATTTTAGCTCTAACACTGATGATCCACCTACAAATGTGAACTGACGTTCAAAAATAAAACATTTGAAAACGGACCATTTTCCACATTTCTGAAGCATGACGTAATGGGGGGGTGTTATCTCTTATGTCGAAAATCAGCCGTTTTTGCTCGAACATTAAATGCCTCCAAATGGTATTTATTTCACCTCCCGACCCCCTGGAAGCATGAAAATCACTTTAAACATGCTAATTTTAGCTCTAACACTGATGATCCACCTACAAATGTGAACTGACGTTCAAAAATAAAACATTTGAAAACGGACCATTTTCCACATTTCTGAAGCATGACGTAATCGGGGGGTGTTATCTCTTTTGTCGAAAATCAGCCGTTTTTGCTCGAACATTAAATGCCTCCAAATGGTATTTAATTAACTTCCCGGGGTGAAGAAACCCTTTTTGAGAACTCAGAGTGAGTAAATTGGCCATTTTCATGCACTTTTAACCATTCCATAAATCTTGTGTTTTGGGCCCCTGGAAGCATGAAAATCACTTTAAACATGCTAATTTTAGCTCTAACACTGATGATCCACCTACAAATGTGAACTGACGTTCAAAAATAAAACATTTGAAAACGGACCATTTTCCACATTTCTGAAGCATGACGTAATGGGGGGGTGTTATCTCTTTTGTCGAAAATCAGCCGTTTTTGCTCGAACATTAAATGCCTCCAAATGGTATTTAATTAACTTCCCGGGGTGAAGAAACCCTTTTTGAGAACTCAGAGTGAGTAAATTGGCCATTTTCATGCACTTTTAACCATTCCATAAATCTTGTGTTTTGGGCCCCTGGAAGCATGAAAATCACTTTAAACATGCTAATTTTAGCTCTAACACTGATGATCCACCTACAAATGTGAACTGACGTTCAAAAATAAAACATTTGAAAACGGACCATTTTCCACATTTCTGAAGCATGACGTAATGGGGGGGTGTTATCTCTTTTGTCGAAAATCAGCCGTTTTTGCTCGAACATTAAATGCCTCCAAATGGTATTTAATTAACTTCCCGGGGTGAAGAAACCCTTTTTGAGAACTCAGAGTGAGTAAATTGGCCATTTTCATGCACTTTTAACCATTCCATAAATCTTGTGTTTTGGGCCCCTGGAAGCATGAAAATCACTTTAAACATGCTAATTTTAGCTCTAAGACTGATGATCCACCTACAAATGTGAACTGACGTTCAAAAATAAAACATTTGAAAACGGACCATTTTCCACATTTCTGAAGCATGACGTAATGGGGGGGTGTTATCTCTTTTGTCGAAAATCAGCCGTTTTTGCCCGAACATTAAATGCCTCCAAATGGTATTTAATTAACTTCCCGAGCCCCTGGAAGCATGAAAATCACTTTAAACATGCTAATTTTAGCTCTAACACTGATGATCCACCTACAAATGTGAACTGACGTTCAAAAATAAAACATTTGAAAACGGACCATTTTCCACATTTCTGAAGCATGACGTAATGGGGGGGTGTTATCTCTTTTGTCGAAAATCAGCCGTTTTTGCTCGAACATTAAATGGCCTCCAAATGGTATTTATTTCACTTCCCGGGGTGAAGAAACCCTTTTTGAGAACTCAGAGTGAGTAAATTGGCCATTTTCATGCACTTTTAACCATTCCATAAATCTTGTGTTTTGGGCCCCTGGAAGCATGAAAATCACTTTAAACATGCTAATTTTAGCTCTAACACTGATGATCCACCTACAAATGTGAACTGACGTTCAAAATAAAACATTTGAAACGGACCATTTTCCACATTTCTGAAGCATGACGTAATGGGGGGGTGTTATCTCTTTTGTCGAAAATCAGCCGTTTTTGCTCGAACATTAAATGCCTCCAAATGGTATTTAATTAACTTCCCGGGGTGAAGAAACCCTTTTTGAGAACTCAGAGTGAGTAAATTGGCCATTTTCATGCACTTTTAACCATTCCATAAATCTTGTGTTTTGGGCCCCTGGAAGCATGAAAATCACTTTAAACATGCTAATTTTAGCTCTAACACTGATGATCCACCTACAAATGTGAACTGACGTTCAAAAATAAAACATTTGAAAACGGACCATTTTCCACATTTCTGAAGCATGACGTAATGGGGGGGTGTTATCTCTTTTGTCGAAAATCAGCCGTTTTTGCTCGAACATTAAATGCCTCCAAATGGTATTTAATTAACTTCCCGAGCCCCTGGAAGCATGAAAATCACTTTAAACATGCTAATTTTAGCTCTAACACTGATGATCCACCTACAAATGTGAACTGACGTTCAAAAATAAAACATTTGAAAACGGACCATTTTCCACATTTCTGAAGCATGACGTAATGGGGGGGTGTTATCTCTTTTGTCGAAAATCAGCCGTTTTTGCTCGAACATTAAATGCCTCCAAATGGTATTTAATTAACTTCCCGAGCCCCTGGAAGCATGAAAATCACTTTAAACATGCTAATTTTAGCTCTAACACTGATGATCCACCTACAAATGTGAACTGACGTTCAAAAATAAAACATTTGAAAACGGACCATTTTCCACATTTCTGAAGCATGACGTAATGGGGGGGTGTTATCTCTTTTGTCGAAAATCAGCCGTTTTTGCTCGAACATTAAATGCCTCCAAATGGTATTTAATTAACTTCCCGGGGTGAAGAAACCCTTTTTGAGAACTCAGAGTGAGTAAATTGTCCATTTTCATGCACTTTTAACCATTCCATAAATCTTGTGTTTTGGGCCCCTGGAAGCATGAAAATCACTTTAAACATGCTAATTTTAGCTCTAACACTGATGATCCACCTACAAATGTGAACTGACGTTCAAAAATAAAACATTTGAAAACGGACCATTTTCCACATTTCTGAAGCATGACGTAATGGGGGGGTGTTATCTCTTTTGTCGAAAATCAGCCGTTTTTGCTCGAACATTAAATGCCTCCAAATGGTATTTATTTCACTTCCCGGGGTGAAGAAACCCTTTTTGAGAACTCAGAGTGAGTAAATTGGCCATTTTCATGCACTTTTAACCATTCCATAAATCTTGTGTTTTGGGCCCCTGGAAGCATGAAAATCACTTTAAACATGCTAATTTTAGCTCTAACACTGATGATCCACCTACAAATGTGAACTGACGTTCAAAAATAAAACATTTGAAAACGGACCATTTTCCACATTTCTGAAGCATGACGTAATGGGGGGGTGTTATCTCTTTTGTCGAAAATCAGCCGTTTTGCTCGAACATTAAATGCCTCCAAATGGTATTTAATTAACTTCCCGGGGTGAAGAAACCCTTTTTGAGAACTCAGAGTGAGTAAATTGGCCATTTTCATGCACTTTTAACCATTCCATAAATCTTGTGTTTTGGGCCCCTGGAAGCATGAAAATCACTTTAAACATGCTAATTTTAGCTCTAACACTGATGATCCACCTACAAATGTGAACTGACGTTCAAAAATAAAACATTTGAAAACGGACCATTTTCCACATTTCTGAAGCATGACGTAATGGGGGGGTGTTATCTCTTTTGTCGAAAATCAGCCGTTTTTGCTCGAACATTAAATGCCTCCAAATGGTATTTAATTAACTTCCCGAGCCCCTGGAAGCATGAAAATCACTTTAAACATGCTAATTTTAGCTCTAACACTGATGATCCACCTACAAATGTGAACTGACGTTCAAAAATAAAACATTTGAAAACGGACCATTTTCCACATTTCTGAAGCATGACGTAATGGGGGGGTGTTATCTCTTTTGTCGAAAATCAGCCGTTTTTGCTCGAACATTAAATGCCTCCAAATGGTATTTAATTAACTTCCCGAGCCCCTGGAAGCATGAAAATCACTTTAAACATGCTAATTTTAGCTCTAACACTGATGATCCACCTACAAATGTGAACTGACGTTCAAAAATAAAACATTTGAAAACGGACCATTTTCCACATTTCTGAAGCATGACGTAATGGGGGGGTGTTATCTCTTTTGTCGAAAATCAGCCGTTTTTGCTCGAACATTAAATGCCTCCAAATGGTATTTAATTAACTTCCCGGGGTGAAGAAACCCTTTTTGAGAACTCAGAGTGAGTAAATTGTCCATTTTCATGCACTTTTAACCATTCCATAAATCTTGTGTTTTGGGCCCCTGGAAGCATGAAAATCACTTTAAACATGCTAATTTTAGCTCTAACACTGATGATCCACCTACAAATGTGAACTGACGTTCAAAAATAAAACATTTGAAAACGGACCATTTTCCACATTTCTGAAGCATGACGTAATGGGGGGGTGTTATCTCTTTTGTCGAAAATCAGCCGTTTTTGCTCGAACATTAAATGCCTCCAAATGGTATTTAATTAACTTCCCGAGCCCCTGGAAGCATGAAAATCACTTTAAACATGCTAATTTTAGCTCTAACACTGATGATCCACCTACAAATGTGAAATGACGTTCAAAAATAAAACATTTGAAAACGGACCATTTTCCACATTTCTGAAGCATGACGTAATGGGGGGGTGTTATCTCTTTTGTCGAAAATCAGCCGTTTTTGCTCGAACATTAAATGCCTCCAAATGGTATTTATTTCACTTCCCGAGCCCCTGGAAGCATGAAAATCACTTTAAACATGCTAATTTTAGCTCTAACACTGATGATCCACCTACAAATGTGAACTGACGTTCAAAAATAAAACATTTGAAAACGGACCATTTTCCACATTTCTGAAGCATGACGTAATGGGGGGGTGTTATCTCTTTTGTCGAAAATCAGCCGTTTTTGCTCGAACATTAAATGCCTCCAAATGGTATTTAATTAACTTCCCGGGGTGAAGAAACCCTTTTTGAGAACTCAGAGTGAGTAAATTGGCCATTTTCATGCACTTTTAACCATTCCATAAATCTTGTGTTTTGGGCCCCTGGAAGCATGAAAATCACTTTAAACATGCTAATTTTAGCTCTAACACTGATGATCCACCTACAAATGTAAACTGACGTTCAAAAATAAAACATTTGAAAATGGACCATTTTCCACATTTCTGAAGCATGACGTAATGGGGGGGTGTTATCTCTTTTGTCGAAAATCAGCCGTTTTTGCTCGAACATTAAATGCCTCCAAATGGTATTTATTTCACTTCCCGAGCCCCTGGAAGCATGAAAATCACTTTAAACATGCTAATTTTAGCTCTAAAACTGATGATCCACCTACAAATGTGAACTGACGTTCAAAAATAAAACATTTGAAAACGGACCATTTTCCACATTTCTGAAGCATGACGTAATGGGGGGGTGTTATCTCTTTTGTCGAAAATCAGCCGTTTTTGCTCGAACATTAAATGCCTCCAAATGGTATTTATTTCACTTCCCGGGGTGAAGAAACCCTTTTTGAGAACTCAGAGTGAGTAAATTGGCCATTTTCATGCACTTTTAACCATTCCATAAATCTTGTGTTTTGGGCCCCTGGAAGCATGAAAATCACTTTAAACATGCTAATTTTAGCTCTAACACTGATGATCCACCTACAAATGTGAACTGACGTTCAAAAATAAAACATTTGAAAACGGACCATTTTCCACATTTCTGAAGCATGACGTAATGGGGGGGTGTTATCTCTTTTGTCGAAAATCAGCCGTTTTTGCTCGAACATTAAATGCCTCCAAATGGTATTTAATTAACTTCCCGAGCCCCTGGAAGCATGAAAATCACTTTAAACATGCTAATTTTAGCTCTAACACTGATGATCCACCTACAAATGTGAACTGACGTTCAAAAATAAAACATTTGAAAACGGACCATTTTCCACATTTCTGAAGCATGACGTAATGGGGGGGTGTTATCTCTTTTGTCGAAAATCAGCCGTTTTTGCTCGAACATTAAATGCCTCCAAATGGTATTTAATTAACTTCCCGTGGTGAAGAAACCCTTTTTGAGAACTCAGAGTGAGTAAATTGGCCATTTTCATGCACTTTTAACCATTCCATAAATCTTGTGTTTTGGGCCCCTGGAAGCATGAAAATCACTTTAAACATGCTAATTTTAGCTCTAACACTGATGATCCACCTACAAATGTGAACTGACGTTCAAAAATAAAACATTTGAAAACGGACCATTTTCCACAATTCTGAAGCATGACGTAATGGGGGGGTGTTATCTCTTTTGTCGAAAATCAGCCGTTTTTGCTCGAACATTAAATGCCTCCAAATGGTATTTAATTAACTTCCCGAGCCCCTGGAAGCATGAAAATCACTTTAAACATGCTAATTTTAGCTCTAACACTGATGATCCACCTACAAATGTGAACTGACGTTCAAAAATAAAACATTTGAAAACGGACCATTTTCCACATTTCTGAAGCATGACGTAATGGGGGGGTGTTATCTCTTTTGTCGAAAATCAGCCGTTTTTGCTCGAACATTAAATGCCTCCAAATGGTATTTATTTCACTTCCCGGGGTGAAGAAACCCTTTTTGAGAACTCAGAGTGAGTAAATTGGCCATTTTCATGCACTTTTAACCATTCCATTAATCTTGTGTTTTGGGCCCCTGGAAGCATGAAAATCACTTTAAACATGCTAATTTTAGCTCTAACACTGATGATCCACCTACAAATGTGAACTGACGTTCAAAAATAAAACATTTGAAAACGGACCATTTTCCACATTTCTGAAGCATGACGTAATGGGGGGGTGTTATCTCTTTTGTCGAAAATCAGCCGTTTTTGCTCGAACATTAAATGCCTCCAAATGGTATTTAATTAACTTCCCGAGCCCCTGGAAGCATGAAAATCACTTTAAACATGCTAATTTTAGCTCTAACACTGATGATCCACCTACAAATGTGAACTGACGTTCAAAAATAAAACATTTGAAAACGGACCATTTTCCACATTTCTGAAGCATGACGTAATGGGGGGGTGTTATCTCTTTTGTCGAAAATCAGCCGTTTTTGCTCGAACATTAAATGCCTCCAAATGGTATTTATTTCACTTCCCGGGGTGAAGAAACCCTTTTTAAGAACTCAGAGTGAGTAAATTGGCCATTTTCATGCACTTTTAACCATTCCATAAATCTTGTGTTTTGGGCCCCTGGAAGCATGAAAATCACTTTAAACATGCTAATTTTAGCTCTAACACTGATGATCCACCTACAAATGTGAACTGACGTTCAAAAATAAAACATTTGAAAACGGACCATTTTCCACATTTCTGAAGCATGACGTAATGGGGGGGTGTTATCTCTTTTGTCGAAAATCAGCCGTTTTTTCTCGAACATTAAATGCCTCCAAATGGTATCTAATTAACTTCCCGAGCCCCTGGAAGCATGAAAATCACTTTAAACATGCTAATTTTAGCTCTAACACTGATGATCCACCTACAAATGTGAACTGACGTTCAAAAATAAAACATTTGAAAACGGACCATTTTCCACATTTCTGAAGCATGACGTAATGGGGGGGTGTTATCTCTTTTGTCGAAAATCAGCCGTTTTTGCTCGAACATTAAATGCCTCCAAATGGTATTTAATTAACTTCCCGGGGTGAAGAAACCCTTTTTGAGAACTCAGAGTGAGTAAATTGGCCATTTTCATGCACTTTTAACCATTCCATAAATCTTGTGTTTTGGGCCCCTGGAAGCATGAAAATCACTTTAAACATGCTAATTTTAGCTCTAACACTGATGATCCACCTACAAATGTGAACTGACGTTCAAAAATAAAACATTTGAAAATGGACCATTTTCCACATTTCTGAAGCATGACGTAATGGGGGGGTGTTATCTCTTTTGTCGAAAATCAGCCGTTTTTGCTCGAACATTAAATGCCTCCAAATGGTATTTATTTCACTTCCCGAGCCCCTGGAAGCATGAAAATCACTTTAAACATGCTAATTTTAGCTCTAACACTGATGATCCACCTACAAATGTGAACTGACGTTCAAAAATAAAACATTTGAAAACGGACCATTTTCCACATTTCTGAAGCATGACGTAATGGGGGGGTGTTATCTCTTTTGTCGAAAATCAGCCGTTTTTGCTCGAACATTAAATGCCTCCAAATGGTATTTAATTAACTTCCCGAGCCCCTGGAAGCATGAAAATCACTTTAAACATGCTAATTTTAGCTCTAACACTGATGATCCACCTACAAAAGTGAACTGACGTTCAAAAATAAAACATTTGAAAACGGACCATTTTCCACATTTCTGAAGCATGACGTAATGGGGGGGTGTTATCTCTTTTGTCGAAAATCAGCCGTTTTTGCTCGAACATTAAATGCCTCCAAATGGTATTTATTTCACTTCCCGGGGTGAAGAAACGCTTTTTGAGAACTCAGAGTGAGTAAATTGGCCATTTTCATGCACTTTTAACCATTCCATAAATCTTGTGTTTTGGGCCCCTGGAAGCATGAAAATCACTTTAAACATGCTAATTTTAGCTCTAACACTGATGATCCACCTACAAATGTGAACTGACGTTCAAAAATAAAACATTTGAAAACGGACCATTTTCCACAATTCTGAAGCATGACGTAATGGGGGGGTGTTATCTCTTTTGTCGAAAATCAGCCGTTTTTGCTCGAACATTAAATGCCTCCAAATGGTATTTAATTAACTTCCCGAGCCCCTGGAAGCATGAAAATCACTTTAAACATGCTAATTTTAGCTCTAACACTGATGATCCACCTACAAATGTGAACTGACGTTCAAAAATAAAACATTTGAAAACGGACCATTTTCCACATTTCTGAAGCATGACGTAATGGGGGGGTGTTATCTCTTTTGTCGAAAATCAGCCGTTTTTGCTCGAACATTAAATGCCTCCAAATGGTATTTATTTCACTTCCCGGGGTGAAGAAACCCTTTTTGAGAACTCAGAGTGAGTAAATTGGCCATTTTCATGCACTTTTAACCATTCCATTAATCTTGTGTTTTGGGCCCCTGGAAGCATGAAAATCACTTTAAACATGCTAATTTTAGCTCTAACACTGATGATCCACCTACAAATGTGAACTGACGTTCAAAAATAAAACATTTGAAAACGGACCATTTTCCACATTTCTGAAGCATGACGTAATGGGGGGGTGTTATCTCTTTTGTTGAAAATCAGCCGTTTTTGCTCGAACATTAAATGCCTCCAAATGGTATTTAATTAACTTCCCGAGCCCCTGGAAGCATGAAAATCACTTTAAACATGCTAATTTTAGCTCTAACACTGATGATCCACCTACAAATGTGAACTGACGTTCAAAAATAAAACATTTGAAAACGGACCATTTTCCACATTTCTAAAGCATGACGTAATGGGGGGGTGTTATCTCTTTTGTCGAAAATTAGCCGTTTTTGCTCGAACATTAAATGCCTCCAAATGGTATTTAATTAACTTCCCAAGCCCCTGGAAGCATGAAAATCACTTTAAACATGCTAATTTTAGCTCTAACACTGATGATCCACCTACAAATGTGAACTGACGTTCAAAAATAAAACATTTGAAAACATACCATTTTCCACATTTCTGAAGCATGACGTAATGGGGGGGTGTTATCTCTTTTGTCGAAAATCAGCCGTTTTTGCTCGAACATTAAATGCCTCCAAATGGTATTTATTTCACTTCCCGAGCCCCTGGAAGCATGAAAATCACTTTAAACATGCTAATTTTAGCTCTAACACTGATGATCCACCTACAAATGTGAACTGACGTTCAAAAATAAAACATTTGAAAACGGACCATTTTCCACATTTCTGAAGCATGACGTAATGGGGGGGTGTTATCTCTTTTGTCGAAAATCAGCCGTTTTTGCGCGAACATTAAATGCCTCCAAATGGTATTTATTTCACTTCCCGAGCCCCTGGAAGCATGAAAATCACTTTAAACATGCTAATTTTAGCTCTAACACTGATGATCCACCTACAAATGTGAACTGACGTTCAAAAATAAAACATTTGAAAACGGACCATTTTCCACATTTCTGAAGCATGACGTAATGGGGGGGTGTTATCTCTTTTGTCGAAAATCAGCCGTTTTTGCTCGAACATTAAATGCCTCCAAATGGTATTTAATTAACTTCCCGAGCCCCTGGAAGCATGAAAATCACTTTAAACATGCTAATTTTAGCTCTAACACTGATGATCCACCTACAAATGTGAACTGACGTTCAAAAATAAAACATTTGAAAATGGACCATTTTCCACATTTCTGAAGCATGACGTAATGGGGGGGTGTTATCTCTTTTGTCGAAAATCAGCCGTTTTTGCTCGAACATTAAATGCCTCCAAATGGTATTTATTTCACTTCCCGAGCCCCTGGAAGCATGAAAATCACTTTAAACATGCTAATTTTAGCTCTAACACTGATGATCCACCTACAAATGTGAACTGACGTTCAAAAATAAAACATTTGAAAACGGACCATTTTCCACATTTCTGAAGCATGACGTAATGGGGGGGTGTTATCTCTTTTGTCGAAAATCAGCCGTTTTTGCTCGAACATTAAATGCCTCCAAATGGTATTTAATTAACTTCCCGAGCCCCTGGAAGCATGAAAATCACTTTAAACATGCTAATTTTAGCTCTAACACTGATGATCCACCTACAAAAGTGAACTGACGTTCAAAAATAAAACATTTGAAAACGGACCATTTTCCACATTTCTGAAGCATGACGTAATGGGGGGGTGTTATCTCTTTTGTCGAAAATCAGCCGTTTTTGCTCGAACATTAAATGCCTCCAAATGGTATTTATTTCACTTCCCGGGGTGAAGAAACCCTTTTTGAGAACTCAGAGTGAGTAAATTGGCCATTTTCATGCACTTTTAACCATTCCATAAATCTTGTGTTTTGGGCCCCTAGAAGCATGAAAATCACTTTAAACATGCTAATTTTAGCTCTAACACTGATGATCCACCTACAAATGTGAACTGACGTTCAAAAATAAAACATTTGAAAACGGACCATTTTCCACAATTCTGAAGCATGACGTAATGGGGGGGTGTTATCTCTTTTGTCGAAAATCAGCCGTTTTTGCTCGAACATTAAATGCCTCCAAATGGTATTTAATTAACTTCCCGAGCCCCTGGAAGCATGAAAATCACTTTAAACATGCTAATTTTAGCTCTAACACTGATGATCCACCTACAAATGTGAACTGACGTTCAAAAATAAAACATTTGAAAACGGACCATTTTCCACATTTCTGAAGCATGACGTAATGGGGGGGTGTTATCTCTTTTGTCGAAAATCAGCCGTTTTTGCTCGAACATTAAATGCCTCCAAATGGTATTTATTTCACTTCCCGGGGTGAAGAAACCCTTTTTGAGAACTCAGAGTGAGTAAATTGGCCATTTTCATGCACTTTTAACCATTCCATTAATCTTGTGTTTTGGGCCCCTGGAAGCATGAAAATCACTTTAAACATGCTAATTTTAGCTCTAACACTGATGATCCACCTACAAATGTGAACTGACGTTCAAAAATAAAACATTTGAAAACGGACCATTTTCCACATTTCTGAAGCATGACGTAATGGGGGGGTGTTATCTCTTTTGTCGAAAATCAGCAGTTTTTGCTCGAACATTAAATGCCTCCAAATGGTATTTAATTAACTTCCCGAGCCCCTGGAAGCATGAAAATCACTTTAAACATGCTAATTTTAGCTCTAACACTGATGATCCACCTACAAATGTGAACTGACGTTCAAAAATAAAACATTTGAAAACGGACCATTTTCCACATTTCTGAAGCATGACGTAATGGGGGGGTGTTATCTCTTTTGTTGAAAATCAGCCGTTTTTGCTCGAACATTAAATGCCTCCAAATGGTATTTAATTAACTTCCCGAGCCCCTGGAAGCATGAAAATCACTTTAAACATGCTAATTTTAGCTCTAACACTGATGATCCACCTACAAATGTGAACTGACGTTCAAAAATAAAACATTTGAAAACGGACCATTTTCCACATTTCTAAAGCATGACGTAATGGGGGGGTGTTATCTCTTTTGTCGAAAATTAGCCGTTTTTGCTCGAACATTAAATGCCTCCAAATGGTATTTAATTAACTTCCCAAGCCCCTGGAAGCATGAAAATCACTTTAAACATGCTAATTTTAGCTCTAACACTGATGATCCACCTACAAATGTGAACTGACGTTCAAAAATAAAACATTTGAAAACATACCATTTTCCACATTTCTGAAGCATGACGTAATGGGGGGGTGTTATCTCTTTTGTCGAAAATCAGCCGTTTTTGCTCGAACATTAAATGCCTCCAAATGGTATTTATTTCACTTCCCGAGCCCCTGGAAGCATGAAAATCACTTTAAACATGCTAATTTTAGCTCTAACACTGATGATCCACCTACAAATGTGAACTGACGTTCAAAAATAAAACATTTGAAAACTGACCATTTTCCACATTTCTGAAGCATGACGTAATGGGGGGGTGTTATCTCTTTTGTCGAAAATCAGCCGTTTTTGCGCGAACATTAAATGCCTCCAAATGGTATTTATTTCACTTCCCGAGCCCCTGGAAGCATGAAAATCACTTTAAACATGCTAATTTTAGCTCTAACACTGATGATCCACCTACAAATGTGAACTGACGTTCAAAAATAAAACATTTGAAAA
The DNA here is from genome assembly GCF_964263255.1 of Lissotriton vulgaris. NCBI lineage: Eukaryota > Metazoa > Chordata > Amphibia > Caudata > Salamandridae > Lissotriton > Lissotriton vulgaris. The sequence goes on from NW_028253125.1 coordinate 164,397, forward strand.
CGGACCATTTTCCACATTTCTGAAGCATGACGTAATGGGGGGGTGTTATCTCTTTTGTCGAAAATCAACCGTTTTTGCTCGAACATTAAATGCCTCCAAATGGTATTTAATTAACTTCCCGAGCCCCTGGAAGCATGAAAATCACTTTAAACATGCTAATTTTAGCTCTAACACTGATGATCCACCTACAAATGTGAACTGACGTTCAAAAATAAAACATTTGAAAACGGACCATTTTCCACATTTCTGAAGCATGACGTAATGGGGGGGTGTTATCTCTTATGTCGAAAATCAGCTGTTTTTGCTCGAACATTAAATGCCTCCAAATGGTATTTATTTCACCTCCCGACCCCCTGGAAGCATGAAAATCACTTTAAACATGCTAATTTTAGCTCTAACACTGATGATCCACCTACAAATGTGAACTGACGTTCAAAAATAAAACATTTGAAAACGGACCATTTTCCACATTTCTGAAGCATGACGTAATCGGGGGGTGTTATCTCTTTTGTCGAAAATCAGCCGTTTTTGCTCGAACATTAAATGCCTCCAAATGGTATTTAATTAACTTCCCGGGGTGAAGAAACCCTTTTTGAGAACTCAGAGTGAGTAAATTGGCCATTTTCATGCACTTTTAACCATTCCATAAATCTTGTGTTTTGGGCCCCTGGAAGCATGAAAATCACTTTAAACATGCTAATTTTAGCTCTAACACTGATGATCCACCTACAAATGTGAACTGACGTTCAAAAATAAAACATTTGAAAACGGACCATTTTCCACATTTCTGAAGCATGACGTAATGGGGGGGTGTTATCTCTTTTGTCGAAAATCAGCCGTTTTTGCTCGAACATTAAATGCCTCCAAATGGTATTTAATTAACTTCCCGGGGTGAAGAAACCCTTTTTGAGAACTCAGAGTGAGTAAATTGGCCATTTTCATGCACTTTTAACCATTCCATAAATCTTGTGTTTTGGGCCCCTGGAAGCATGAAAATCACTTTAAACATGCTAATTTTAGCTCTAACACTGATGATCCACCTACAAATGTGAACTGACGTTCAAAAATAAAACATTTGAAAACGGACCATTTTCCACATTTCTGAAGCATGACGTAATGGGGGGGTGTTATCTCTTTTGTCGAAAATCAGCCGTTTTTGCTCGAACATTAAATGCCTCCAAATGGTATTTAATTAACTTCCCGGGGTGAAGAAACCCTTTTTGAGAACTCAGAGTGAGTAAATTGGCCATTTTCATGCACTTTTAACCATTCCATAAATCTTGTGTTTTGGGCCCCTGGAAGCATGAAAATCACTTTAAACATGCTAATTTTAGCTCTAAGACTGATGATCCACCTACAAATGTGAACTGACGTTCAAAAATAAAACATTTGAAAACGGACCATTTTCCACATTTCTGAAGCATGACGTAATGGGGGGGTGTTATCTCTTTTGTCGAAAATCAGCCATTTTTGCCCGAACATTAAATGCCTCCAAATGGTATTTAATTAACTTCCCGAGCCCCTGGAAGCATGAAAATCACTTTAAACATGCTAATTTTAGCTCTAACACTGATGATCCACCTACAAATGTGAACTGACGTTCAAAAATAAAACATTTGAAAACGGACCATTTTCCACATTTCTGAAGCATGACGTAATGGGGGGGTGTTATCTCTTTTGTCGAAAATCAGCCGTTTTTGCTCGAACATTAAATGCCTCCAAATGGTATTTATTTCACTTCCCGGGGTGAAGAAACCCTTTTTGAGAACTCAGAGTGAGTAAATTGGCCATTTTCATGCACTTTTAACCATTCCATAAATCTTGTGTTTTGGGCCCCTGGAAGCATGAAAATCACTTTAAACATGCTAATTTTAGCTCTAACACTGATGATCCACCTACAAATGTGAACTGACGTTCAAAAATAAAACATTTGAAAACGGACCATTTTCCACATTTCTGAAGCATGACGTAATGGGGGGGTGTTATCTCTTTTGTCGAAAATCAGCCGTTTTTGCTCGAACATTAAATGCCTCCAAATGGTATTTAATTAACTTCCCGGGGTGAAGAAACCCTTTTTGAGAACTCAGAGTGAGTAAATTGGCCATTTTCATGCACTTTTAACCATTCCATAAATCTTGTGTTTTGGGCCCCTGGAAGCATGAAAATCACTTTAAACATGCTAATTTTAGCTCTAACACTGATGATCCACCTACAAATGTGAACTGACGTTCAAAAATAAAACATTTGAAAACGGACCATTTTCCACATTTCTGAAGCATGACGTAATGGGGGGGTGTTATCTCTTTTGTCGAAAATCAGCCGTTTTTGCTCGAACATTAAATGCCTCCAAATGGTATTTAATTAACTTCCCGAGCCCCTGGAAGCATGAAAATCACTTTAAACATGCTAATTTTAGCTCTAACACTGATGATCCACCTACAAATGTGAACTGACGTTCAAAAATAAAACATTTGAAAACGGACCATTTTCCACATTTCTGAAGCATGACGTAATGGGGGGGTGTTATCTCTTTTGTCGAAAATCAGCCGTTTTTGCTCGAACATTAAATGCCTCCAAATGGTATTTAATTAACTTCCCGAGCCCCTGGAAGCATGAAAATCACTTTAAACATGCTAATTTTAGCTCTAACACTGATGATCCACCTACAAATGTGAACTGACGTTCAAAAATAAAACATTTGAAAACGGACCATTTTCCACATTTCTCAAGCATGACGTAATGGGGGGGTGTTATCTCTTTTGTCGAAAATCAGCCGTTTTTGCTCGAACATTAAATGCCTCCAAATGGTATTTAATTAACTTCCCGGGGTGAAGAAACCCTTTTTGAGAACTCAGAGTGAGTAAATTGTCCATTTTCATGCACTTTTAACCATTCCATAAATCTTGTGTTTTGGGCCCCTGGAAGCATGAAAATCACTTTAAACATGCTAATTTTAGCTCTAACACTGATGATCCACCTACAAATGTGAACTGACGTTCAAAAATAAAACATTTGAAAACGGACCATTTTCCACATTTCTGAAGCATGACGTAATGGGGGGGTGTTATCTCTTTTGTCGAAAATCAGCCGTTTTTGCTCGAACATTAAATGCCTCCAAATGGTATTTAATTAACTTCCCGAGCCCCTGGAAGCATGAAAATCACTTTAAACATGCTAATTTTAGCTCTAACACTGATGATCCACCTACAAATGTGAAATGACGTTCAAAAATAAAACATTTGAAAACGGACCATTTTCCACATTTCTGAAGCATGACGTAATGGGGGGGTGTTATCTCTTTTGTCGAAAATCAGCCGTTTTTGCTCGAACATTAAATGCCTCCAAATGGTATTTATTTCACTTCCCGAGCCCCTGGAAGCATGAAAATCACTTTAAACATGCTAATTTTAGCTCTAACACTGATGATCCACCTACAAATGTGAACTGACGTTCAAAAATAAAACATTTGAAAACGGACCATTTTCCACATTTCTGAAGCATGACGTAATGGGGGGGTGTTATCTCTTTTGTCGAAAATCAGCCGTTTTTGCTCGAACATTAAATGCCTCCAAATGGTATTTAATTAACTTCCCGGGGTGAAGAAACCCTTTTTGAGAACTCAGAGTGAGTAAATTGGCCATTTTCATGCACTTTTAACCATTCCATAAATCTTGTGTTTTGGGCCCCTGGAAGCATGAAAATCACTTTAAACATGCTAATTTTAGCTCTAACACTGATGATCCACCTACAAATGTGAACTGACGTTCAAAAATAAAACATTTGAAAATGGACCATTTTCCACATTTCTGAAGCATGACGTAATGGGGGGGTGTTATCTCTTTTGTCGAAAATCAGCCGTTTTTGCTCGAACATTAAATGCCTCCAAATGGTATTTATTTCACTTCCCGAGCACCTGGAAGCATGAAAATCACTTTAAACATGCTAATTTTAGCTCTAAAACTGATGATCCACCTACAAATGTGAACTGACGTTCAAAAATAAAACATTTGAAAACGGACCATTTTCCACATTTCTGAAGCATGACGTAATGGGGGGGTGTTATCTCTTTTGTCGAAAATCAGCCGTTTTTGCTCGAACATTAAATGCCTCCAAATGGTATTTATTTCACTTCCCGGGGTGAAGAAACCCTTTTTGAGAACTCAGAGTGAGTAAATTGGCCATTTTCATGCACTTTTAACCATTCCATAAATCTTGTGTTTTGGGCCCCTGGAAGCATGAAAATCACTTTAAACATGCTAATTTTAGCTCTAACACTGATGATCCACCTACAAATGTGAACTGACGTTCAAAAATAAAACATTTGAAAACGGACCATTTTCCACATTTCTGAAGCATGACGTAATGGGGGGGTGTTATCTCTTTTGTCGAAAATCAGCCGTTTTTGCTCGAACATTAAATGCCTCCAAATGGTATTTAATTAACTTCCCGAGCCCCTGGAAGCATGAAAATCACTTTAAACATGCTAATTTTAGCTCTAACACTGATGATCCACCTACAAATGTGAACTGACGTTCAAAAATAAAACATTTGAAAACGGACCATTTTCCACATTTCTGAAGCATGACGTAATGGGGGGGTGTTATCTCTTTTGTCGAAAATCAGCCGTTTTTGCTCGAACATTAAATGCCTCCAAATGGTATTTAATTAACTTCCCGTGGTGAAGAAACCCTTTTTGAGAACTCAGAGTGAGTAAATTGGCCATTTTCATGCACTTTTAACCATTCCATAAATCTTGTGTTTTGGGCCCCTGGAAGCATGAAAATCACTTTAAACATGCTAATTTTAGCTCTAACACTGATGATCCACCTACAAATGTGAACTGACGTTCAAAAATAAAACATTTGAAAACGGACCATTTTCCACAATTCTGAAGCATGACGTAATGGGGGGGTGTTATCTCTTTTGTCGAAAATCAGCCGTTTTTGCTCGAACATTAAATGCCTCCAAATGGTATTTAATTAACTTCCCGAGCCCCTGGAAGCATGAAAATCACTTTAAACATGCTAATTTTAGCTCTAACACTGATGATCCACCTACAAATGTGAACTGACGTTCAAAAATAAAACATTTGAAAACGGACCATTTTCCACATTTCTGAAGCATGACGTAATGGGGGGGTGTTATCTCTTTTGTCGAAAATCAGCCGTTTTTGCTCGAACATTAAATGCCTCCAAATGGTATTTATTTCACTTCCCGGGGTGAAGAAACCCTTTTTGAGAACTCAGAGTGAGTAAATTGGCCATTTTCATGCACTTTTAACCATTCCATTAATCTTGTGTTTTGGGCCCCTGGAAGCATGAAAATCACTTTAAACATGCTAATTTTAGCTCTAACACTGATGATCCACCTACAAATGTGAACTGACGTTCAAAAATAAAACATTTGAAAACGGACCATTTTCCACATTTCTGAAGCATGACGTAATGGGGGGGTGTTATCTCTTTTGTCGAAAATCAGCCGTTTTTGCTCGAACATTAAATGCCTCCAAATGGTATTTAATTAACTTCCCGAGCCCCTGGAAGCATGAAAATCACTTTAAACATGCTAATTTTAGCTCTAACACTGATGATCCACCTACAAATGTGAACTGACGTTCAAAAATAAAACATTTGAAAACGGACCATTTTCCACATTTCTGAAGCATGGCGTAATGGGGGGGTGTTATCTCTTTTGTCGAAAATCAGCCGTTTTTGCTCGAACATTAAATGCCTCCAAATGGTATTTATTTCACTTCCCGGGGTGAAGAAACCCTTTTTAAGAACTCAGAGTGAGTAAATTGGCCATTTTCATGCACTTTTAACCATTCCATAAATCTTGTGTTTTGGGCCCCTGGAAGCATGAAAATCACTTTAAACATGCTAATTTTAGCTCTAACACTGATGATCCACCTACAAATGTGAACTGACGTTCAAAAATAAAACATTTGAAAACGGACCATTTTCCACATTTCTGAAGCATGACGTAATGGGGGGGTGTTATCTCTTTTGTCGAAAATCAGCCGTTTTTTCTCGAACATTAAATGCCTCCAAATGGTATCTAATTAACTTCCCGAGCCCCTGGAAGCATGAAAATCACTTTAAACATGCTAATTTTAGCTCTAACACTGATGATCCACCTACAAATGTGAACTGACGTTCAAAAATAAAACATTTGAAAACGGACCATTTTCCACATTTCTGAAGCATGACGTAATGGGGGGGTGTTATCTCTTTTGTCGAAAATCAGCCGTTTTTGCTCGAACATTAAATGCCTCCAAATGGTATTTAATTAACTTCCCGGGGTGAAGAAACCCTTTTTGAGAACTCAGAGTGAGTAAATTGGCCATTTTCATGCACTTTTAACCATTCCATAAATCTTGTGTTTTGGGCCCCTGGAAGCATGAAAATCACTTTAAACATGCTAATTTTAGCTCTAACACTGATGATCCACCTACAAATGTGAACTGACGTTCAAAAATAAAACATTTGAAAATGGACCATTTTCCACATTTCTGAAGCATGACGTAATGGGGGGGTGTTATCTCTTTTGTCGAAAATCAGCCGTTTTTGCTCGAACATTAAATGCCTCCAAATGGTATTTATTTCACTTCCCAAGCCCCTGGAAGCATGAAAATCACTTTAAACATGCTAATTTTAGCTCTAACACTGATGATCCACCTACAAATGTGAACTGACGTTCAAAAATAAAACATTTGAAAACGGACCATTTTCCACATTTCTGAAGCATGACGTAATGGGGGGGTGTTATCTCTTTTGTCGAAAATCAGCCGTTTTTGCTCGAACATTAAATGCCTCCAAATGGTATTTAATTAACTTCCCGAGCCCCTGGAAGCATGAAAATCACTTTAAACATGCTAATTTTAGCTCTAACACTGATGATCCACCTACAAAAGTGAACTGACGTTCAAAAATAAAACATTTGAAAACGGACCATTTTCCACATTTCTGAAGCATGACGTAATGGGGGGGTGTTATCTCTTTTGTCGAAAATCAGCCGTTTTTGCTCGAACATTAAATGCCTCCAAATGGTATTTATTTCACTTCCCGGGGTGAAGAAACCCTTTTTGAGAACTCAGAGTGAGTAAATTGGCCATTTTCATGCACTTTTAACCATTCCATAAATCTTGTGTTTTGGGCCCCTGGAAGCATGAAAATCACTTTAAACATGCTTATTTTAGCTCTAACACTGATGATCCACCTACAAATGTGAACTGACGTTCAAAAATAAAACATTTGAAAACGGACCATTTTCCACAATTCTGAAGCATGACGTAATGGGGGGGTGTTATCTCTTTTGTCGAAAATCAGCCGTTTTTGCTCGAACATTAAATGCCTCCAAATGGTATTTAATTAACTTCCCGAGCCCCTGGAAGCATGAAAATCACTTTAAACATGCTAATTTTAGCTCTAACACTGATGATCCACCTACAAATGTGAACTGACGTTCAAAAATAAAACATTTGAAAACGGACCATTTTCCACATTTCTGAAGCATGACGTAATGGGGGGGTGTTATCTCTTTTGTCGAAAATCAGCCGTTTTTGCTCGAACATTAAATGCCTCCAAATGGTATTTATTTCACTTCCCGGGGTGAAGAAACCCTTTTTGAGAACTCAGAGTGAGTAAATTGGCCATTTTCATGCACTTTTAACCATTCCATTAATCTTGTGTTTTGGGCCCCTGGAAGCATGAAAATCACTTTAAACATGCTAATTTTAGCTCTAACACTGATGATCCACCTACAAATGTGAACTGACGTTCAAAAATAAAACATTTGAAAACGGACCATTTTCCACATTTCTGAAGCATGACGTAATGGGGGGGTGTTATCTCTTTTGTTGAAAATCAGCCGTTTTTGCTCGAACATTAAATGCCTCCAAATGGTATTTAATTAACTTCCCGAGCCCCTGGAAGCATGAAAATCACTTTAAACATGCTAATTTTAGCTCTAACACTGATGATCCACCTACAAATGTGAACTGACGTTCAAAAATAAAACATTTGAAAACGGACCATTTTCCACATTTCTAAAGCATGACGTAATGGGGGGGTGTTATCTCTTTTGTCGAAAATTAGCCGTTTTTGCTCGAACATTAAATGCCTCCAAATGGTATTTAATTAACTTCCCAAGCCCCTGGAAGCATGAAAATCACTTTAAACATGCTAATTTTAGCTCTAACACTGATGATCCACCTACAAATGTGAACTGACGTTCAAAAATAAAACATTTGAAAACATACCATTTTCCACATTTCTGAAGCATGACGTAATGGGGGGGTGTTATCTCTTTTGTCGAAAATCAGCCGTTTTTGCTCGAACATTAAATGCCTCCAAATGGTATTTATTTCACTTCCCGAGCCCCTGGAAGCATGAAAATCACTTTAAACATGCTAATTTTAGCTCTAACACTGATGATCCACCTACAAATGTGAACTGACGTTCAAAAATAAAACATTTGAAAACGGACCATTTTCCACATTTCTGAAGCATGACGTAATGGGGGGGTGTTATCTCTTTTGTCGAAAATCAGCCGTTTTTGCGCGAACATTAAATGCCTCCAAATGGTATTTATTTCACTTCCCGAGCCCCTGGAAGCATGAAAATCACTTTAAACATGCTAATTTTAGCTCTAACACTGATGATCAACCTACAAATGTGAACTGACGTTCAAAAATAAAACATTTGAAAACGGACCATTTTCCACATTTCTGAAGCATGACGTAATGGGGGGGTGTTATCTCTTTTGTCGAAAATCAGCCGTTTTTGCTCGAACATTAAATGCCTCCAAATGGTATTTAATTAACTTCCCGAGCCCCTGGAAGCATGAAAATCACTTTAAACATGCTAATTTTAGCTCTAACACTGATGATCCACCTACAAATGTGAACTGACGTTCAAAAATAAAACATTTGAAAATGGACCAATTTCCACATTTCTGAAGCATGACGTAATGGGGGGGTGTTATCTCTTTTGTCGAAAATCAGCCGTTTTTGCTCGAACATTAAATGCCTCCAAATGGTATTTATTTCACTTCCCGAGCCCCTGGAAGCATGAAAATCACTTTAAACATGCTAATTTTAGCTCTAACACTGATGATCCACCTACAAATGTGAACTGACGTTCAAAAATAAAACATTTGAAAACGGACCATTTTCCACATTTCTGAAGCATGACGTAATGGGGGGGTGTTATCTCTTTTGTCGAAAATCAGCCGTTTTTGCTCGAACATTAAATGCCTCCAAATGGTATTTAATTAACTTCCCGAGCCCCTGGAAGCATGAAAATCACTTTAAACATGCTAATTTTAGCTCTAACACTGATGATCCACCTACAAAAGTGAACTGACGTTCAAAAATAAAACATTTGAAAACGGACCATTTTCCACATTTCTGAAGCATGACGTAATGGGGGGGTGTTATCTCTTTTGTCGAAAATCAGCCGTTTTTGCTCGAACATTAAATGCCTCCAAATGGTATTTATTTCACTTCCCGGGGTGAAGAAACCCTTTTTGAGAACTCAGAGTGAGTAAATTGGCCATTTTCATGCACTTTTAACCATTCCATAAATCTTGTGTTTTGGGCCCCTAGAAGCATGAAAATCACTTTAAACATGCTAATTTTAGCTCTAACACTGATGATCCACCTACAAATGTGAACTGACGTTCAAAAATAAAACATTTGAAAACGGACCATTTTCCACAATTCTGAAGCATGACGTAATGGGGGGGTGTTATCTCTTTTGTCGAAAATCAGCCGTTTTTGCTCGAACATTAAATGCCTCCAAATGGTATTTAATTAACTTCCCGAGCCCCTGGAAGCATGAAAATCACTTTAAACATGCTAATTTTAGCTCTAACACTGATGATCCACCTACAAATGTGAACTGACGTTCAAAAATAAAACATTTGAAAACGGACCATTTTCCACATTTCTGAAGCATGACGTAATGGGGGGGTGTTATCTCTTTTGTCGAAAATCAGCCGTTTTTGCTCGAACATTAAATGCCTCCAAATGGTATTTATTTCACTTCCCGGGGTGAAGAAACCCTTTTTGAGAACTCAGAGTGAGTAAATTGGCCATTTTCATGCACTTTTAACCATTCCATTAATCTTGTGTTTTGGGCCCCTGGAAGCATGAAAATCACTTTAAACATGCTAATTTTAGCTCTAACACTGATGATCCACCTACAAATGTGAACTGACGTTCAAAAATAAAACATTTGAAAACGGACCATTTTCCACATTTCTGAAGCATGACGTAATGGGGGGGTGTTATCTCTTTTGTCGAAAATCAGCAGTTTTTGCTCGAACATTAAATGCCTCCAAATGGTATTTAATTAACTTCCCGAGCCCCTGGAAGCATGAAAATCACTTTAAACATGCTAATTTTAGCTCTAACACTGATGATCCACCTACAAATGTGAACTGACGTTCAAAAATAAAACATTTGAAAACGGACCATTTTCCACATTTCTGAAGCATGACGTAATGGGGGGGTGTTATCTCTTTTGTTGAAAATCAGCCGTTTTTGCTCGAACATTAAATGCCTCCAAATGGTATTTAATTAACTTCCCGAGCCCCTGGAAGCATGAAAATCACTTTAAACATGCTAATTTTAGCTCTAACACTGATGATCCACCTACAAATGTGAACTGACGTTCAAAAATAAAACATTTGAAAACGGACCATTTTCCACATTTCTAAAGCATGACGTAATGGGGGGGTGTTATCTCTTTTGTCGAAAATTAGCCGTTTTTGCTCGAACATTAAATGCCTCCAAATGGTATTTAATTAACTTCCCAAGCCCCTGGAAGCATGAAAATCACTTTAAACATGCTAATTTTAGCTCTAACACTGATGATCCACCTACAAATGTGAACTGACGTTCAAAAATAAAACATTTGAAAACATACCATTTTCCACATTTCTGAAGCATGACGTAATGGGGGGGTGTTATCTCTTTTGTCGAAAATCAGCCGTTTTTGCTCGAACATTAAATGCCTCCAAATGGTATTTATTTCACTTCCCGAGCCCCTGGAAGCATGAAAATCACTTTAAACATGCTAATTTTAGCTCTAACACTGATGATCCACCTACAAATGTGAACTGACGTTCAGAAATAAAACATTTGAAAACGGACCATTTTCCACATTTCTGAAGCATGACGTAATGGGGGGGTGTTATCTCTTTTGTCGAAAATCAGCCGTTTTTGCGCGAACATTAAATGCCTCCAAATGGTATTTATTTCACTTCCCGAGCCCCTGGAAGCATGAAAATCACTTTAAACATGCTAATTTTAGCTCTAACACTGATGATCCACCTACAAATGTGAACTGACGTTCAAAAATAAAACATTTGAAAACGGACCATTTTCCACATTTCTGAAGCATGACGTAATGGGGGGGTGTTATCTCTTTTGTCGAAAATCAGCCGTTTTTGCTCGAACATTAAATGCCTCCAAATGGTATTTAATTAACTTCCCGAGCCCCTGGAAGCATGAAAATCACTTTAAACATGCTAATTTTAGCTCTAACACTGATGATCCACCTACAAATGTGAACTGACGTTCAAAAATAAAACATTTGAAAATGGACCATTTTCCACATTTCTGAAGCATGACGTAATGAGGGGGTGTTATCTCTTTTGTCGAAAATCAGCCGTTTTTGCTCGAACATTAAATGCCTCCAAATGGTATATTTTTCACTTCCCGAGCCCCTGGAAGCATGAAAATCACTTTAAACATGCTAATTTTAGCTCTAACACTGATGATCCACCTACAAATGTGAACTGACGTTCAAAAATAAAACATTTGAAAACGGACCATTTTCCACATTTCTGAAGCATGACGTAATGGGGGGGTGTTATCTCTTTTGTCGAAAATCAGCCGTTTTTGCTCGAACATTAAATGCCTCCAAATGGTATTTAATTAACTTCCCGAGCCCCTGGAAGCATGAAAATCACTTTAAACATGCTAATTTTAGCTCTAACACTGATGATCCACCTACAAAAGTGAACTGACGTTCAAAAATAAAACATTTGAAAACGGACCATTTTCCACATTTCTGAAGCATGACGTAATGGGGGGGTGTTATCTCTTTTGTCGAAAATCAGCCGTTTTTGCTCGAACATTAAATGCCTCCAAATGGTATTTATTTCACTTCCCGGGGTGAAGAAACCCTTTTTGAGAACTCAGAGTGAGTAAATTGGCCATTTTCATGCACTTTTAACCATTCCATAAATCTTGTGTTTTGGGCCCCTGGAAGCATGAAAATCACTTTAAACATGCTAATTTTAGCTCTAACACTGATGATCCACCTACAAATGTGAACTGACGTTCAAAAATAAAACATTTGAAAACGGACCATTTTCCACAATTCTGAAGCATGACGTAATGGGGGGGTGTTATCTCTTTTGTCGAAAATCAGCCGTTTTTGCTCGAACATTAAATGCCTCCAAATGGTATTTAATTAACTTCCCGAGCCCCTGGAAGCATGAAAATCACTTTAAACATGCTAATTTTAGCTCTAACACTGATGATCCACCTACAAATGTGAACTGACGTTCAAAAATAAAACATTTGAAAACGGACCATTTTCCACATTTCTGAAGCATGACGTAATGGGGGGGTGTTATCTCTTTTGTCGAAAATCAGCCGTTTTTGCTCGAACATTAAATGCCTCCAAATGGTATTTATTTCACTTCCCGGGGTGAAGAAACCCTTTTTGAGAACTCAGAGTGAGTAAATTGGCCATTTTCATGCACTTTTAACCATTCCATTAATCTTGTGTTTTGGGCCCCTGGAAGCATGAAAATCACTTTAAACATGCTAATTTTAGCTCTAACACTGATGATCCACCTACAAATGTGAACTGACGTTCAAAAATAAAACATTTGAAAACGGACCATTTTCCACATTTCTGAAGCATGACGTAATGGGGGGGTGTTATCTCTTTTGTCGAAAATCAGCAGTTTTTGCTCGAACATTAAATGCCTCCAAATGGTATTTAATTAACTTCCCGAGCCCCTGGAAGCATGAAAATCACTTTAAACATGCTAATTTTAGCTCTAACACTGATGATCCACCTACAAATGTGAACTGACGTTCAAAAATAAAACATTTGAAAACGGACCATTTTCCACATTTCTGAAGCATGACGTAATGGGGGGGTGTTATCTCTTTTGTCGAAAATCAGCCGTTTTTGCTCGAACATTAAATGCCTCCAAATGGTATTTAATTAACTTCCCGAGCCCCTGGAAGCATGAAAATCACTTTAAAAATGCTAATTTTAGCTCTAACACTGATGATCCACCTACAAATGTGAACTGACGTTCAAAAATAAAACATTTGAAAACGGACCATTTTCCACATTTCTGAAGCATGACGTAATGGGGGGGTGTTATCTCTTTTGTCGAAAATCAGCCGTTTTTGCTCGAACATTAAATGCCTCCAAATGGTATTTAATTAACTTCCCAAGCCCCTGGAAGCATGAAAATCACTTTAAACATGCTAATTTTAGCTCTAACACTGATGATCCACCTACAAATGTGAACTGACGTTCAAAAATAAAACATTTGAAAACATACCATTTTCCATATTTCTGAAGCATGACGTAATGGGGGGGTGTTATCTCTTTTGTCGAAAATCAGCCGTTTTTGCTCGAACATTAAATGCCTCCAAATGGTATTTATTTCACTTCCCGAGCCCCTGGAAGCATGAAAATCACTTTAAACATGCTAATTTTAGCTCTAACACTGATGATCCACCTACAAATGTGAACTGACGTTCAAAAATAAAACATTTGAAAACGGACCATTTTCCACATTTCTGAAGCATGACGTAATGGGGGGGTGTTATCTCTTTTGTCGAAAATCAGCCGTTTTTGCTCGAACATTAAATGCCTCCAAATGGTATTTAATTAACTCCCCGAGCCCCTGGAAGCATGAAAATCACTTTAAACATGCTAATTTTAGCTCTAACACTGATGATCCACCTACAAATGTGAACTGACGTTCAAAAATAAAACATTTGAAAACGGACCATTTTCCACATTTCTGAAGCATGACGTAATGGGGGGGTGTTATCTCTTTTGTCGAAAATCAGCCGTTTTTGCTCGAACATTAAATGCCTCCAAATGGTATTTATTTCACTTCCCGGGGTGAAGAAACCCTTTTTGAGAACTCAGAGTGAGTAAATTGGCCATTTTCATGCACTTTTAACCATTCCATAAATCTTGTGTTTTGGGCCCCTGGAAGCATGAAAATCACTTTAAACATGCTAATTTTAGCTCTAACACTGATGATCCACCTACAAATGTGAACTGACGTTCAAAAATAAAACATTTGAAAACGGACCATTTTCCACATTTCTGAAGCATGACGTAATGGGGGGGTGTTATCTCTTTTGTCGAAAATCAGCCGTTTTTGCTCGAACATTAAATGCCTCCAAATGGTATTTAATTAACTTCCCGGGGTGAAGAAACCCTTTTTGAGAACTCAGAGTGAGTAAATTGGCCATTTTCATGCACTTTTAACCATTCCATAAATCTTGTGTTTTGGGCCCCTGGAAGCATGAAAATCACTTTAAACATGCTAATTTTAGCTCTAACACTGATGATCCACCTACAAATGTGAACTGACGTTCAAAAATAAAACATTTGAAAACGGACCATTTTCCACATTTCTGAAGCATGACGTAATGGGGGGGGTGTTATCTCTTTTGTCGAAAATCAGCCGTTTTTGCTCGAACATTAAATGCCTCCAAATGGTATTTAATTAACTTCCCGGGGTGAAGAAACCCTTTTTGAGAACTCAGAGTGAGTAAATTGGCCATTTTCATGCACTTTTAACCATTACATAAATCTTGTGTTTTGGGCCCCTGGAAGCATGAAAATCACTTTAAACATGCTAATTTTAACTCTAACAATGATGATCCACCTACAAATGTGAACTGACGTTCAAAAATAAAACATTTGAAAACGGACCATTTTCCACATTTCTGAAGCATGACGTAATGGGGGGGTGTTATCTCTTTTGTTGAAAATCAGCCGTTTTTGCTCGAACATTAAATGCCTCCAAATGGTATTTAATTAACTTCCCGAGCCCTCTGGAAGCATGAAAATCACTTTAAACATGCTAATTTTAGCTCTAACACTGATGATCCACCTACAAATGTGAACTGACGTTCAAAAATAAAACATTTGAAAACGGACCATTTTCCACATTTCTGAAGCATGACGTAATGGGGGGGTGTTATCTCTTTTGTCGAAAATCAGCCGTTTTTGCTCGAACATTAAATGCCTCCAAATGGTATTTAATTAACTTCCCGGGGTGAAGAAACCCTTTTTGAGAACTCAGAGTGAGTAAATTGGCCATTTTCATGCACTTTTAACCATTCCATAAATCTTGTGTTTTGGGCCCCTGGAAGCATGAAAATCACTTTAAACATGCTAATTTTAGCTCTAACACTGATGATCCACCTACAAATGTGAACTGACGTTCAAAAATAAAACATTTGAAAACGGACCATTTTCCACATTTCTGAAGCATGACGTAATGGGGGGGATGTTATCTCTTTTGTCGAAAATCAGCCGTTTTTGCTCGAACATTAAATGCCTCCAAATGGTATTTAATCAACTTCCCGAGCCCCTGGAAGCATGAAAATCACTTTAAACATGCTAATTTTAGCTCTAACACTGATGATCCACCTACAAATGTGAACTGACGTTCAAAAATAAAACATTTGAAAACGGACCATTTTCCACATTTCTGAAGCATGACGTAATGGGGGGGTGTTATCTCTTTTGTCGAAAATCAGCCGTTTTTGCTCGAACATTAAATGCCTCCAAATGGTATTTATTTCACCTCCCGACCCCCTGGAAGCATGAAAATCACTTTAAACATGCTAATTTTAGCTCTAACACTGATGATCCACCTACAAATGTGAACTGACGTTCAAAAATAAAACATTTGAAAACGGACCATTTTCCACATTTCTGAAGCATGACGTAATGGGGGGGTGTTATCTCTTTTGTCGAAAATCAGCCGTTTTTGCTCGAACATTAAATGCCTCCAAATGGTATTTAATTAACTTCCCGAGCCCCTGGAAGCATGAAAATCACGTTAAACATGCTAATTTTAGCTCTAACACTGATGATCCACCTACAAATGTGAACTGACGTTCAAAAATAAAACATTTGAAAACGGACCATTTTCCACATTTCTGAAGCATGACGTAATGGGGGGGTGTTATCTCTTTTGTCGAAAATCAGCCGTTTTTGCTCGAACATTAAATGCCTCCAAATGGTATTTAATTAACTTCCCGGGGTGAAGAAACCCTTTTTGAGAACTCAGAGTGAGTAAATTGGCCATTTTCATGCACTTTTAACCATTCCATAAATCTTGTGTTTTGGGCCCCTGGAAGCATGAAAATCACTTTAAACATGCTAATTTTAGCTCTAACACTGATGATCCACCTACAAATGTGAACAGACGTTCAAAAATAAAACATTTGAAAACGGACCATTTTCCACATTTCTGAAGCATGACGTAATGGGGGGGGGTGTTATTTCTTTTGTCGAAAATCAGCCGTTTTTGCTCGAACATTAAATGCCTCCAAATGGTATTTATTTCACTTCCCGGGGTGAAGAAACCCTTTTTGAGAACTCAGAGTGAGTAAATTGGCCATTTTCATGCACTTTTAACCATTCCATAAATCTTGTGTTTTGGGCCCCTGGAAGCATGAAAATCACTTTAAACATGCTAATTTTAGCTCTAACACTGATGATCCACCTACAAATGTGAACTGACGTTCAAAAATAAAACATTTGAAAACGGACCATTTTCCACATTTCTGAAGCATGACGTAATGGGGGGGTGTTATCTCTTTTGTCGAAAATCAGCCGTTTTTGCTCGAACATTAAATGCCTCCAAATGGTATTTAATTAACTTCCCGGGGTGAAGAAACCCTTTTTGAGAACTCAGAGTGAGTAAATTGGCCATTTTCATGCACTTTTAACCATTCCATAAATCTTGTGTTTTGGGCCCCTGGAAGCATGAAAATCACTTTAAACATGCTAATTTTAGCTCTAACACTGATGATCCACCTACAAATGTGAACTGACGTTCAAAAATAAAACATTTGAAAACGGACCATTTTCCACATTTCTGAAGCATGACGTAATGGGGGGGTGTTATCTCTTTTGTCGAAAATCAGCCATTTTTGCTCGAACATTAAATGCCTCCAAATGGTATTTAATTAACTTCCCGGGGTGAAGAAACCCTTTTTGAGAACTCAGAGTGAGTAAATTGGCCATTTTCATGCACTTTTAACCATTACATAAATCTTGTGTTTTGGGCCCCTGGAAGCATGAAAATCACTTTAAACATGCTAATTTTAACTCTAACAATGATGATCCACCTACAAATGTGAACTGACGTTCAAAAATAAAACATTTGAAAACGGACCATTTTCCACATTTCTGAAGCATGACGTAATGGGGGGGTGTTATCTCTTTTGTTGAAAATCAGCCGTTTTTGCTCGAACATTAAATGCCTCCAAATGGTATTTAATTAACTTCCCGAGCCCTCTGGAAGCATGAAAATCACTTTAAACATGCTAATTTTAGCTCTAACACTGATGATCCACCTACAAATGTGAACTGACGTTCAAAAATAAAACATTTGAAAACGGACCATTTTCCACATTTCTGAAGCATGACGTAATGGGGGGGTGTTATCTCTTTTGTCGAAAATCAGCCGTTTTTGCTCGAACATTAAATGCCTCCAAATGGTATTTAATTAACTTCCCGGGGTGAAGAAACCCTTTTTGAGAACTCAGAGTGAGTAAATTGGCCATTTTCATGCACTTTTAACCATTCCATAAATCTTGTGTTTTGGGCCCCTGGAAGCATGAAAATCACTTTAAACATGCTAATTTTAGCTCTAACACTGATGATCCACCTACAAATGTGAACTGACGTTCAAAAATAAAACATTTGAAAACGGACCATTTTCCACATTTCTGAAGCATGACGTAATGGGGGGGATGTTATCTCTTTTGTCGAAAATCAGCCGTTTTTGCTCGAACATTAAATGCCTCCAAATGGTATTTAATCAACTTCCCGAGCCCCTGGAAGCATGAAAATCACTTTAAACATGCTAATTTTAGCTCTAACACTGATGATCCACCTACAAATGTGAACTGACGTTCAAAAATAAAACATTTGAAAACGGACCATTTTCCACATTTCTGAAGCATGACGTAATGGGGGGGTGTTATCTCTTTTGTCGAAAATCAGCCGTTTTTGCTCGAACATTAAATGCCTCCAAATGGTATTTATTTCACCTCCCGACCCCCTGGAAGCATGAAAATCACTTTAAACATGCTAATTTTAGCTCTAACACTGATGATCCACCTACAAATGTGAACTGACGTTCAAAAATAAAACATTTGAAAACGGACCATTTTCCACATTTCTGAAGCATGACGTAATGGGGGGGTGTTATCTCTTTTGTCGAAAATCAGCCGTTTTTGCTCGAACATTAAATGCCTCCAAATGGTATTTAATTAACTTCCCGAGCCCCTGGAAGCATGAAAATCACGTTAAACATGCTAATTTTAGCTCTAACACTGATGATCCACCTACAAATGTGAACTGACGTTCAAAAATAAAACATTTGAAAACGGACCATTTTCCACATTTCTGAAGCATGACGTAATGGGGGGGTGTTATCTCTTTTGTCGAAAATCAGCCGTTTTTGCTCGAACATTAAATGCCTCCAAATGGTATTTAATTAACTTCCCGGGGTGAAGAAACCCTTTTTGAGAACTCAGAGTGAGTAAATTGGCCATTTTCATGCACTTTTAACCATTCCATAAATCTTGTGTTTTGGGCCCCTGGAAGCATGAAAATCACTTTAAACATGCTAATTTTAGCTCTAACACTGATGATCCACCTACAAATGTGAACAGACGTTCAAAAATAAAACATTTGAAAACGGACCATTTTCCACATTTCTGAAGCATGACGTAATGGGGGGGGTGTTATTTCTTTTGTCGAAAATCAGCCGTTTTTGCTCGAACATTAAATGCCTCCAAATGGTATTTAATTAACTTCCCGAGCCCCTGGAAGCATGAAAATCACTTTAAACATGCTAATTTTAGCTCTAACACTGATGATCCACCTACAAATGTGAACTGACGTTCAAAAATAAAACATTTGAAAACGGACCATTTTCCACATTTCTGAAGCATGACGTAATGGGGGGGTGTTATCTCTTATGTCGAAAATCAGCCGTTTTTGCTCGAACATTAAATGCCTCCAAATGGTATTTATTTCACCTCCCGACCCCCTGGAAGCATGAAAATCACTTTAAACATGCTAATTTTAGCTCTAACACTGATGATCCACCTACAAATGTGAACTGACGTTCAAAAATAAAACATTTGAAAACGGACCATTTTCCACATTTCTGAAGCATGACGTAATCGGGGGGTGTTATCTCTTTTGTCGAAAATCAGCCGTTTTTGCTCGAACATTAAATGCCTCCAAATGGTATTTAATTAACTTCCCGGGGTGAAGAAACCCTTTTTGAGAACTCAGAGTGAGTAAATTGGCCATTTTCATGCACTTTTAACATTCCATAAATCTTGTGTTTTGGGCCCCTGGAAGCATGAAAATCACTTTAAACATGCTAATTTTAGCTCTAACACTGATGATCCACCTACAAATGTGAACTGACGTTCAAAAATAAAACATTTGAAAACGGACCATTTTCCACATTTCTGAAGCATGACGTAATGGGGGGGTGTTATCTCTTTTGTCGAAAATCAGCCGTTTTTGCTCGAACATTAAATGCCTCCAAATGGTATTTAATTAACTTCCCGGGGTGAAGAAACCCTTTTTGAGAACTCAGAGTGAGTAAATTGGCCATTTTCATGCACTTTTAACCATTCCATAAATCTTGTGTTTTGGGCCCCTGGAAGCATGAAAATCACTTTAAACATGCTAATTTTAGCTCTAACACTGATGATCCACCTACAAATGTGAACTGACGTTCAAAAATAAAACATTTGAAAACGGACCATTTTCCACATTTCTGAAGCATGACGTAATGGGGGGGTGTTATCTCTTTTGTCGAAAATCAGCCGTTTTTGCTCGAACATTAAATGCCTCCAAATGGTATTTAATTAACTTCCCGGGGTGAAGAAACCCTTTTTGAGAACTCAGAGTGAGTAAATTGGCCATTTTCATGCACTTTTAACCATTCCATAAATCTTGTGTTTTGGGCCCCTGGAAGCATGAAAATCACTTTAAACATGCTAATTTTAGCTCTAACACTGATGATCCACCTACAAATGTGAACTGACGTTCAAAAATAAAACATTTGAAAACGGACCATTTTCCACATTTCTGAAGCATGACGTAATGGGGGGGTGTTATCTCTTTTGTCGAAAATCAGCCGTTTTTGCTCGAACATTAAATGCCTCCAAATGGTATTTAATTAACTTCCCGAGCCCCTGGAAGCATGAAAATCACTTTAAACATGCTAATTTTAGCTCTAACACTGATGATCCACCTACAAATGTGAACTGACGTTCAAAAATAAAACATTTGAAAACGGACCATTTTCCACATTTCTGAAGCATGACGTAATGGGGGGGTGTTATCTCTTTTGTCGAAAATCAGCCGTTTTTGCTCGAACATTAAATGCCTCCAAATGGTATTTATTTCACTTCCCGGGGTGAAGAAACCCTTTTTGAGAACTCAGAGTGAGTAAATTGGCCATTTTCATGCACTTTTAACCATTTCATAAATCTTGTGTTTTGGGCCCCTGGAAGCATGAAAATCACTTTAAACATGCTAATTTTAGCTCTAACACTGATGATCCACCTACAAATGTGAACTGACGTTCAAAAATAAAACATTTGAAAACGGACCATTTTCCACATTTCTGAAGCATGACGTAATGGGGGGGTGTTATCTCTTTTGTCGAAAATCAGCCGTTTTTGCTCGAACATTAAATGCCTCCAAATGGTATTTAATTAACTTCCCGGGGTGAAGAAACCCTTTTTGAGAACTCAGAGTGAGTAAATTGGCCATTTTCATGCACTTTTAACCATTCCATAAATCTTGTGTTTTGGGCCCCTGGAAGCATGAAAATCACTTTAAACATGCTAATTTTAGCTCTAACACTGATGATCCACCTACAAATGTGAACTGACGTTCAAAAATAAAACATTTGAAAACGGACCATTTTCCACATTTCTGAAGCATGACGTAATGGGGGGGTGTTATCTCTTTTGTCGAAAATCAGCCGTTTTTGCTCGAACATTAAATGCCTCCAAATGGTATTTAATTAACTTCCCGAGCCCCTGGAAGCATGAAAATCACTTTAAACATGCTAATTTTAGCTCTAACACTGATGATCCACCTACAAATGTGAACTGACGTTCAAAAATAAAACATTTGAAAACGGACCATTTTCCACATTTCTGAAGCATGACGTAATGGGGGGGTGTTATCTCTTTTGTCGAAAATCAGCCGTTTTTGCTCGAACAATAAATGCCTCCAAATGGTATTTAATTAACTTCCCGAGCCCCTGGAAGCATGAAAATCACTTTAAACATGCTAATTTTAGCTCTAACACTGATGATCCACCTACAAATGTGAACTGACGTTCAAAAATAAAACATTTGAAAACGGACCATTTTCCACATTTCTGAAGCATGACGTAATGGGGGGGTGTTATCTCTTTTGTCGAAAATCAGCCGTTTTTGCTCGAACATTAAATGCCTCCAAATGGTATTTAATTAACTTCCCGGGGTGAAGAAACCCTTTTTGAGAACTCAGAGTGAGTAAATTGGCCATTTTCATGCACTTTTAACCATTCCATAAATCTTGTGTTTTGGGCCCCTGGAAGCATGAAAATCACTTTAAACATGCTAATTTTAGCTCTAACACTGATGATCCACCTACAAATGTGAACTGACGTTCAAAAATCAAACATTTGAAAACGGACCATTTTCCACATTTCTGAAGCATGACGTAATGGGGGGGTGTTATCTCTTTTGTCGAAAATCAGCCGTTTTTGCTCGAACATTAAATGCCTCCAAATGGTATTTAATTAACTTCCCGAGCCCCTGGAAGCATGAAAATCACTTTAAACATGCTAATTTTAGCTCTAACACTGATGATCCACCTACAAATGTGAACTGACGGTCAAAAATAAAACATTTGAAAACGGACCATTTTCCACATTTCTGAAGCATGACGTAATGGGGGGGTGTTATCTCTTTTGTCGAAAATCAGCCGTTTTTGCTCGAACATTAAATGCCTCCAAATGGTATTTATTTCACTTCCCGAGCCCCTGGAAGCATGAAAATCACTTTAAACATGCTAATTTTAGCTCTAAAACTGATGATCCACCTACAAATGTGAACTGACGTTCAAAAATAAAACATTTGAAAACGGACCATTTTCCACATTTCTGAAGCATGACGTAATGGGGGGGTGTTATCTCTTTTGTCGAAAATCAGCCGTTTTTGCTCGAACATTAAATGCCTCCAAATGGTATTTATTTCACTTCCCGGGGTGAAGAAACCCTTTTTGAGAACTCAGAGTGAGTAAATTGGCCATTTTCATGCACTTTTAACCATTCCATAAATCTTGTGTTTTGGGCCCCTGGAAGCATGAAAATCACTTTAAACATGCTAATTTTAGCTCTAACACTGATGATCCACCTACAAATGTGAACTGACGTTCAAAAATAAAACATTTGAAAACGGACCATTTTCCACATTTCTGAAGCATGACGTAATGGGGGGGTGTTATCTCTTTTGTCGAAAATCAGCCGTTTTTGCTCGAACATTAAATGCCTCCAAATGGTATTTAATTAACTTCCCGAGCCCCTGGAAGCATGAAAATCACTTTAAACATGCTAATTTTAGCTCTAACACTGATGATCCACCTACAAATGTGAACTGACGTTCAAAAATAAAACATTTGAAAACGGACCATTTTCCACATTTCTGAAGCATGACGTAATGGGGGGGTGTTATCTCTTTTGTCGAAAATCAGCCGTTTTTGCTCGAACATTAAATGCCTCCAAATGGTATTTAATTAACTTCCCGGGGTGAAGAAACCCTTTTTGAGAACTCAGAGTGAGTAAATTGGCCATTTTCATGCACTTTTAACCATTCCATAAATCTTGTGTTTTGGGCCCCTGGAAGCATGAAAATCACTTTAAACATGCTAATTTTAGCTCTAACACTGATGATCCACCTACAAATGTGAACTGACGTTCAAAAATAAAACATTTGAAAACGGACCATTTTCCACATTTCTGAAGCATGACGTAATGGGGGGGTGTTATCTCTTTTGTCGAAAATCAGCCGTTTTTGCTCGAACATTAAATGCCTCCAAATGGTATTTAATTAACTTCCCGAGCCCCTGGAAGCATGAAAATCACTTTAAACATGATAATTTTAGCTCTAACACTGATGATCCACCTACAAATGTGAACTGACGTTCAAAAATAAAACATTTGAAAACGGACCATTTTCCACATTTCTGAAGCATGACGTAATGGGGGGGTGTTATCTCTTTTGTCGAAAATCAGCCGTTTTTGCTCGAACATTAAATGCCTCCAAATGGTATTTAATTAACTTCCCGAGCCCCTGGAAGCATGAAAATCACTTTAAACATGCTAATTTTAGCTCTAACACTGATGATCCACCTACAAATGTGAACTGACGTTCAAAAATAAAACATTTGAAAACGGACCATTTTCCACATTTCTGAAGCATGACGTAATGGGGGGGTGTTATCTCTTTTGTCGAAAATCAGCCGTTTTTGCTCGAACATTAAATGCCTCCAAATGGTATTTAATTAACTTCCCGGGGTGAAGAAACCCTTTTTGAGAACTCAGAGTGAGTAAATTGGCCATTTTCATGCACTTTTAACCATTCCATAAATCTTGTGTTTTGGGCCCCTGGAAGCATGAAAATCACTTTAAACATGCTAATTTTAGCTCTAACACTGATGATCCACCTACAAATGTGAACTGACGTTCAAAAATAAAACATTTGAAAACGGACCATTTTCCACATTTCTGAAGCATGACGTAATGGGGGGGTGTTATCTCTTTTGTCGAAAATCAGCCGTTTTTGCTCGAACATTAAATGCCTCCAAATGGTATTTAATTAACTTCCTGAGCCCCTGGAAGCATGAAAATCACTTTAAACATGCTAATTTTAGCTCTAACACTGATGATCCACCTACAAATGTGAACTGACGTTCAAAAATAAAACATTTGAAAACGGACCATTTTCCACATTTCTGAAGCATGACGTAATGGGGGGGTGTTATCTCTTTTGTCGAAAATCAGCCGTTTTTGCTCGAACATTAAATGCCTCCAAATGGTATTTAATTAACTTCCCGGGGTGAAGAAACCCTTTTTGAGAACTCAGAGTGAGTAAATTGGCCATTTTCATGCACTTTTAACCATTCCATAAATCTTGTGTTTTGGGCCCCTGGAAGCATGAAAATCACTTTAAACATGCTAATTTTAGCTCTAACACTGATGATCCACCTACAAATGTGAACTGACGTTCAAAAATAAAACATTTGAAAACGGACCATTTTCCACAATTCTGAAGCATGACGTAATGGGGGGGTGTTATCTCTTTTGTCGAAAATCAGCCGTTTTTGCTCGAACATTAAATGCCTCCAAATGGTATTTAATTAACTTCCCGAGCCCCTGGAAGCATGAAAATCACTTTAAACATGCTAATTTTAGCTCTAACACTGATGATCCACCTACAAATGTGAACTGACGTTCAAAAATAAAACATTTGAAAACGGACCATTTTCCACATTTCTGAAGCATGACGTAATGGGGGGGTGTTATCTCTTTTGTCGAAAATCAGCCGTTTTTGCTCGAACATTAAATGCCTCCAAATGGTATTTATTTCACTTCCCGGGGTGAAGAAACCCTTTTTGAGAACTCAGAGTGAGTAAATTGGCCATTTTCATGCACTTTTAACCATTCCATTAATCTTGTGTTTTGGGCCCCTGGAAGCATGAAAATCACTTTAAACATGCTAATTTTAGCTCTAACACTGATGATCCACCTACAAATGTGAACTGACGTTCAAAAATAAAACATTTGAAAACGGACCATTTTCCACATTTCTGAAGCATGACGTAATGGGGGGGTGTTATCTCTTTTGTCGAAAATCAGCCGTTTTTGCTCGAACATTAAATGCCTCCAAATGGTATTTAATTAACTTCCCGAGCCCCTGGAAGCATGAAAATCACTTTAAACATGCTAATTTTAGCTCTAACACTGATGATCCACCTACAAATGTGAACTGACGTTCAAAAATAAAACATTTGAAAACGGACCATTTTCCACATTTCTGAAGCATGACGTAATGGGGGGGTGTTATCTCTTTTGTCGAAAATCAGCCGTTTTTGCTCGAACATTAAATGCCTCCAAATGGTATTTATTTCACTTCCCGAGCCCCTGGAAGCATGAAAATCACTTTAAACATGCTAATTTTAGCTCTAAAACTGATGATCCACCTACAAATGTGAACTGACGTTCAAAAATAAAACATTTGAAAACGGACCATTTTCCACATTTCTGAAGCATGACGTAATGGGGGGGTGTTATCTCTTTTGTCGAAAATCAGCCGTTTTTGCTCGAACATTAAATGCCTCCAAATGGTATTTATTTCACTTCCCGGGGTGAAGAAACCCTTTTTAAGAACTCAGAGTGAGTAAATTGGCCATTTTCATGCACTTTTAACCATTCCATAAATCTTGTGTTTTGGGCCCCTGGAAGCATGAAAATCACTTTAAACATGCTAATTTTAGCTCTAACACTGATGATCCACCTACAAATGTGAACTGACGTTCAAAAATAAAACATTTGAAAACGGACCATTTTCCACATTTCTGAAGCATGACGTAATGGGGGGGTGTTATCTCTTTTGTCGAAAATCAGCCGTTTTTTCTCGAACATTAAATGCCTCCAAATGGTATCTAATTAACTTCCCGAGCCCCTGGAAGCATGAAAATCACTTTAAACATGCTAATTTTAGCTCTAACACTGATGATCCACCTACAAATGTGAACTGACGTTCAAAAATAAAACATTTGAAAACGGACCATTTTCCACATTTCTGAAGCATGACGTAATGGGGGGTGTTATCTCTTTTGTCGAAAATCAGCCGTTTTTGCTCGAACATTAAATGCCTCCAAATGGTATTTAATTAACTTCCCGGGGTGAAGAAACCCTTTTTGAGAACTCAGAGTGAGTAAATTGGCCATTTTCATGCACTTTTAACCATTCCATAAATCTTGTGTTTTGGGCTCCTGGAAGCATGAAAATCACTTTAAACATGCTAATTTTAGCTCTAACACTGATGATCCACCTACAAATGTGAACTGACGTTCAAAAATAAAACATTTGAAAATGGACCATTTTCCACATTTCTGAAGCATGACGTAATGGGGGGGTGTTATCTCTTTTGTCGAAAATCAGCCGTTTTTGCTCGAACATTAAATGCCTCCAAATGGTATTTATTTCACTTCCCGAGCCCCTGGAAGCATGAAAATCACTTTAAACATGCTAATTTTAGCTCTAACACTGATGATCCACCTACAAATGTGAACTGACGTTCAAAAATAAAACATTTGAAAACGGACCATTTTCCACATTTCTGAAGCATGACGTAATGGGGGGGTGTTATCTCTTTTGTCGAAAATCAGCCGTTTTTGCTCGAACATTAAATGCCTCCAAATGGTATTTATTTCACTTCCCGGGGTGAAGAAACCCTTTTTGAGAACTCAGAGTGAGTAAATTGGCCATTTTCATGCACTTTTAACCATTCCATAAATCTTGTGTTTTGGGCCCCTGGAAGCATGAAAATCACTTTAAACATGCTAATTTTAGCTCTAACACTGATGATCCACCTACAAATGTGAACTGACGTTCAAAAATAAAACATTTGAAAACGGACCATTTTCCACAATTCTGAAGCATGACGTAATGGGGGGGTGTTATCTCTTTTGTCGAAAATCAGCCGTTTTTGCTCGAACATTAAATGCCTCCAAATGGTATTTAATTAACTTCCCGAGCCCCTGGAAGCATGAAAATCACTTTAAACATGCTAATTTTAGCTCTAACACTGATGATCCACCTACAAATGTGAACTGACGTTCAAAAATAAAACATTTGAAAACGGACCATTTTCCACATTTCTGAAGCATGACGTAATGGGGGGGTGTTATCTCTTTTGTCGAAAATCAGCCGTTTTTGCTCGAACATTAAATGCCTCCAAATGGTATTTATTTCACTTCCCGGGGTGAAGAAACCCTTTTTGAGAACTCAGAGTGAGTAAATTGGCCATTTTCATGCACTTTTAACCATTCCATTAATCTTGTGTTTTGGGCCCCTGGAAGCATGAAAATCACTTTAAACATGCTAATTTTAGCTCTAACACTGATGATCCACCTACAAATGTGAACTGACGTTCAAAAATAAAACATTTGAAAACGGACCATTTTCCACATTTCTGAAGCATGACGTAATGGGGGGGTGTTATCTCTTTTGTTGAAAATCAGCCGTTTTTGCTCGAACATTAAATGCCTCCAAATGGTATTTAATTAACTTCCCGAGCCCCTGGAAGCATGAAAATCACTTTAAACATGCTAATTTTAGCTCTAACACTGAGGATCCACCTACAAATGTGAACTGACGTTCAAAAATAAAACATTTGAAAACGGACCATTTTCCACATTTCTAAAGCATGACGTAATGGGGGGGTGTTATCTCTTTTGTCGAAAATTAGCCGTTTTTGCTCGAACATTAAATGCCTCCAAATGGTATTTAATTAACTTCCCAAGCCCCTGGAAGCATGAAAATCACTTTAAACATGCTAATTTTAGCTCTAACACTGATGATCCACCTACAAATGTGAACTGACGTTCAAAAATAAAACATTTGAAAACATACCATTTTCCACATTTCTGAAGCATGACGTAATGGGGGGGTGTTATCTCTTTTGTCGAAAATCAGCCGTTTTTGCTCGAACATTAAATGCCTCCAAATGGTATTTATTTCACTTCCCGAGCCCCTGGAAGCATGAAAATCACTTTAAACATGCTAATTTTAGCTCTAACACTGATGATCCACCTACAAATGTGAACTGACGTTCAAAAATAAAACATTTGAAAACGGACCATTTTCCACATTTCTGAAGCATGACGTAATGGGGGGGTGTTATCTCTTTTGTCGAAAATCAGCCGTTTTTGCGCGAACATTAAATGCCTCCAAATGGTATTTATTTCACTTCCCGAGCCCCTGGAAGCATGAAAATCACTTTAAACATGCTAATTTTAGCTCTAACACTGATGATCCACCTACAAATGTGAACTGACGTTCAAAAATAAAACATTTGAAAACGGACCATTTTCCACATTTCTGAAGCATGACGTAATGGGGGGGTGTTATCTCTTTTGTCGAAAATCAGCCGTTTTTGCTCGAACATTAAATGCCTCCAAATGGTATTTAATTAACTTCCCGAGCCCCTGGAAGCATGAAAATCACTTTAAACATGCTAATTTTAGCTCTAACACTGATGATCCACCTACAAATGTGAACTGACGTTCAAAAATAAAACATTTGAAAATGGACCATTTTCCACATTTTTGAAGCATGACGTAATGGGGGGGTGTTATCTCTTTTGTCGAAAATCAGCCGTTTTTGCTCGAACATTAAATGCCTCCAAATGGTATTTATTTCACTTCCCGAGCCCCTGGAAGCATGAAAATCACTTTAAACATGCTAATTTTAGCTCTAACACTGATGATCCACCTACAAATGTGAACTGACGTTCAAAAATAAAACATTTGAAAACGGACCATTTTCCACATTTCTGAAGCATGACGTAATGGGGGGGTGTTATCTCTTTTGTCGAAAATCAGCCGTTTTTGCTCGAACATTAAATGCCTCCAAATGGTATTTAATTAACTTCCCGAGCCCCTGGAAGCATGAAAATCACTTTAAACATGCTAATTTTAGCTCTAACACTGATGATCCACCTACAAAAGTGAACTGACGTTCAAAAATAAAACATTTGAAAACGGACCATTTTCCACATTTCTGAAGCATGACGTAATGGGGGGGTGTTATCTCTTTTGTCGAAAATCAGCCGTTTTTGCTCGAACATTAAATGCCTCCAAATGGTATTTATTTCACTTCCCGGGGTGAAGAAACCCTTTTTGAGAACTCAGAGTGAGTAAATTGGCCATTTTCATGCACTTTTAACCATTCCATAAATCTTGTGTTTTGGGCCCCTGGAAGCATGAAAATCACTTTAAACATGCTAATTTTAGCTCTAACACTGATGATCCACCTACAAATGTGAACTGACGTTCAAAAATAAAACATTTGAAAACGGACCATTTTCCACAATTCTGAAGCATGACGTAATGGGGGGGTGTTATCTCTTTTGTCGAAAATCAGCCGTTTTTGCTCGAACATTAAATGCCTCCAAATGGTATTTAATTAACTTCCCGAGCCCCTGGAAGCATGAAAATCACTTTAAACATGCTAATTTTAGCTCTAACACTGATGATCCACCTACAAATGTGAACTGACGTTCAAAAATAAAACATTTGAAAAAGGACCATTTTCCACATTTCTGAAGCATGACGTAATGGGGGGGTGTTATCTCTTTTGTCGAAAATCAGCCGTTTTTGCTCGAACATTAAATGCCTCCAAATGGTATTTATTTCACTTCCCGGGGTGAAGAAACCCTTTTTGAGAACTCAGAGTGAGTAAATTGGCCATTTTCATGCACTTTTAACCATTCCATTAATCTTGTGTTTTGGGCCCCTGGAAGCATGAAAATCACTTTAAACATGCTAATTTTAGCTCTAACACTGATGATCCACCTACAAATGTGAACTGACGTTCAAAAATAAAACATTTGAAAACGGACCATTTTCCACATTTCTGAAGCATGACGTAATGGGGGGGTGTTATCTCTTTTGTTGAAAATCAGCCGTTTTTGCTCGAACATTAAATGCCTCCAAATGGTATTTAATTAACTTCCCGAGCCCCTAGAAGCATGAAAATCACTTTAAACATGCTAATTTTAGCTCTAACACTGATGATCCACCTACAAATGTGAACTGACGTTCAAAAATAAAACATTTGAAAACGGACCATTTTCCACATTTCTTAAGCATGACGTAATGGGGGGGTGTTATCTCTTTTGTCGAAAATTAGCCGTTTTTGCTCGAACATTAAATGCCTCCAAATGGTATTTAATTAACTTCCCAAGCCCCTGGAAGCATGAAAATCACTTTAAACATGCTAATTTTAGCTCTAACACTGATGATCCACCTACAAATGTGAACTGACGTTCAAAAATAAAACATTTGAAAACATACCATTTTCCACATTTCTGAAGCATGACGTAATGGGGGGGTGTTATCTCTTTTGTCGAAAATCAGCCGTTTTTGCTCGAACATTAAATGCCTCCAAATGGTATTTATTTCACTTCCCGAGCCCCTGGAAGCATGAAAATCACTTTAAACATGCTAATTTTAGCTCTAACACTGATGATCCACCTACAAATGTGAACTGACGTTCAAAAATAAAACATTTGAAAACGGACCATTTTCCACATTTCTGAAGCATGACGTAATGGGGGGGTGTTATCTCTTTTGTCGAAAATCAGCCGTTTTTGCGCGAACATTAAATGCCTCCAAATGGTATTTATTTCACTTCCCGAGCCCCTGGAAGCATGAAAATCACTTTAAACATGCTAATTTTAGCTCTAACACTGATGATCCACCTACAAATGTGAACTGACGTTCAAAAATAAAACATTTGAAAACGGACCATTTTCCACATTTCTGAAGCATGACGTAATGGGGGGGTGTTATCTCTTTTGTCGAAAATCAGCCGTTTTTGCTCGAACATTAAATGCCTCCAAATGGTATTTAATTAACTTCCCGAGCCCCTGGAAGCATGAAAATCACTTTAAACATGCTAATTTTAGCTCTAACACTGATGATCCACCTACAAATGTGAACTGACGTTCAAAAATAAAACATTTGAAAACGGACCATTTTCCACATTTCTGAAGCATGACGTAATGGGGGGGTGTTATCTCTTTTGTCGAAAATCAGCCGTTTTTGCTCGAACATTAAATGCCTCCAAATGGTATTTATTTCACTTCCCGGGGTGAAGAAGCCCTTTTTGAGAACTCAGAGTGAGTAAATTGGCCATTTTCATGCACTTTTAACCATTCCATAAATCTTGTGTTTTGGGCCCCTGGAAGCATGAAAATCACTTTAAACATGCTAATTTTAGCTCTAACACTGATGATCCACCTACAAATGTGAACTGACGTTCAAAAATAAAACATTTGAAAACGGACCATTTTCCACATTTCTGAAGCATGACGTAATGGGGGGGTGTTATCTCTTTTGTCGAAAATCAGCCGTTTTTGCTCGAACATTAAATGCCTCCAAATGGTATTTAATTAACTTCCCGAGCCCCTGGAAGCATGAAAATCACTTTAAACATGCTAATTTTAGCTCTAACACTGATGATCCACCTACAAATGTGAACTGACGTTCAAAAATAAAACATTTGAAAACGGACCATTTTCCACATTTCTGAAGCATGACGTAATGGGGGGGTGTTATCTCTTTTGTCGAAAATCAGCCGTTTTTGCTCGAACATTAAATGCCTCCAAATGGTATTTAATTAACTTCCCGGGGTGAAGAAACCCTTTTTGAGAACTCAGAGTGAGTAAATTGGCCATTTTCATGCACTTTTAACCATTCCATAAATCTTGTGTTTTGGGCCCCTGGAAGCATGAAAATCACTTTAAACATGCTAATTTTAGCTCTAACACTGATGATCCACCTACAAATGTGAACTGACGTTCAAAAATAAAACATTTGAAAACGGACCATTTTCCACATTTCTGAAGCATGACGTAATGGGGGGGTGTTATCTCTTTTGTTGAAAATCAGCCGTTTTTGCTCGAACATTAAATGCCTCCAAATGGTATTTAATTAACTTCCCGAGCCCCTGGAAGCATGAAAACCACTTTAAACATGCTAATTTTAGCTCTAACACTGATGATCCACCTACAAATGTGAACTGACGTTCAAAAATAAAACATTTGAAAACGGACCATTTTCCACATTTCTAAAGCATGACGTAATGGGGGGGTGTTATCTCTTTTGTCGAAAATTAGCCGTTTTTGCTCGAACATTAAATGCCTCCAAATGGTATTTAATTAACTTCCCAAGCCCCTGGAAGCATGAAAATCACTTTAAACATGCTAATTTTAGCTCTAACACTGATGATCCACCTACAAATGTGAACTGACGTTCAAAAATAAAACATTTGAAAACATACCATTCTCCACATTTCTGAAGCATGACGTAATGGGGGGGTGTTATCTCTTTTGTCGAAAATCAGCCGTTTTTGCTCGAACATTAAATGCCTCCAAATGGTATTTATTTCACTTCCCGAGCCCCTGGAAGCATAAAAATCACTTTAAACATGCTAATTTTAGCTCTAACACTGATGATCCACCTACAAATGTGAACTGACGTTCAAAAATAAAACATTTGAAAACGGACCATTTTCCACATTTCTGAAGCATGACGTAATGGGGGGGTGTTATCTCTTTTGTCGAAAATCAGCCGTTTTTGCGCGAACATTAAATGCCTCCAAATGGTATTTATTTCACTTCCCGAGCCCCTGGAAGCATGAAAATCACTTTAAACATGCTAATTTTAGCTCTAACACTGATGATCCACCTACAAATGTGAACTGACGTTCAAAAATAAAACATTTGAAAACGGACCATTTTCCACATTTCTGAAGCATGACGTAATGGGGGGGTGTTATCTCTTTTGTCGAAAATCAGCCGTTTTTGCTCGAACATTAAATGCCTCCAGATGGTATTTAATTAACTTCCCGAGCCCCTGGAAGCATGAAAATCACTTTAAACATGCTAATTTTAGCTCTAACACTGATGATCCACCTACAAATGTGAACTGACGTTCAAAAATAAAACATTTGAAAACGGACCATTTTCCACATTTCTGAAGCATGACGTAATGGGGGGGTGTTATCTCTTTTGTCGAAAATCAGCCGTTTTTGCTCGAACATTAAATGCCTCCAAATGGTATTTAATTAACTTCCCGAGCCCCTGGAAGCATGAAAATCACTTTAAACATGCTAATTTTAGCTCTAACACTGATGATCCACCTACAAATGTGAACTGACGTTCAAAAATAAAACATTTGAAAACGGACCATTTTCCACATTTCTGAAGCATGACGTAATGGGGGGGTGTTATCTCTTTTGTCGAAAATCAGCCGTTTTTGCTCGAACATTAAATGCCTCCAAATGGTATTTAATTAACTTCCCGAGCCCTCTGGAAGCATGAAAATCACTTTAAACATGCTAATTTTAGCTCTAACACTGATGATCCACCTACAAATGTGAACTGACGTTCAAAAATAAGACATTTGAAAACGGACCATTTTCCACATTTCTGAAGCATGACGTAATGGGGGGGTGTTATCTCTTTTGTCGAAAATCAGCCGTTTTTGCTCGAACATTAAATGCCTCCAAATGGTATTTATTTCACTTCCCGGGGTGAAGAAACCCTTTTTGAGAACTCAGAGTGAGTAAATTGGCCATTTTCATGCACTTTTAACCATTCCATAAATCTTGTGTTTTGGGCCCCTGGAAGCATGAAAATCACTTTAAACATGCTAATTTTAGCTCTAACACTGATGATCCACCTACAAATGTGAACTGACGTTCAAAAATAAAACATTTGAAAACGGACCATTTTCCACATTTCTGAAGCATGACGTAATGGGGGGTGTTATCTCTTTTGTCGAAAATCAGCCGTTTTTGCTCGAACATTAAATGCCTCCAAATGGTATTTAATTAACTTCCCGAGCCCCTGGAAGCATGAAAATCACTTTAAACATGCTAATTTTAGCTCTAACACTGATGATCCACCTACAAATGTGAACTGACGTTCAAAAATAAAACATTTGAAAACGGACCATTTTCCACATTTCTGAAGCATGACGTAATGGGGGGGTGTTATCTCTTTTGTCGAAAATCAGCCGTTTTTGCTCGAACATTAAATTCCTCCAAATGGTATTTAATTAACTTCCCGGGGTGAAGAAACCCTTTTTGAGAACTCAGAGTGAGTAAATTGGCCATTTTCATGCACTTTTAACCATTCCATAAATCTTGTGTTTTGGGCCCCTGGAAGCATGAAAATCACTTTAAACATGCTAATTTTAGCTCTAACACTGATGATCCACCTACAAATGTGAACTGACGTTCAAAAATAAAACATTTGAAAACGGACCATTTTCCACATTTCTGAAGCCTAACGTAATGGGGGGGTGTTATCTCTTTTGTCGAAAATCAGCCGTTTTTGCTCGAACATTAAATGCCTCCAAATGGTATTTAATTAACTTCCCGAGCCCCTGGAAGCATGAAAATCACTTTAAACATGCTAATTTTAGCTCTAACACTGATGATCCACCTACAAATGTGAACTGACGTTCAAAAATAAAACATTTGAAAACGGACCATTTTCCACATTTCTGAAGCATGACGTAATGGGGGGGTGTTATCTCTTTTGTCGAAAATCAGCCGTTTTTGCTCGAACATTAAATGCCTCCAAATGGTATTTAATTAACTTCCCGGGGTGAAGAAACCCTTTTTGAGAACTCAGAGTGAGTAAATTGGCCATTTTCATGCACTTTTAACCATTCCATAAATCTTGTGTTTTGGGCCCCTGGAAGCATGAAAATCACTTTAAACATGCTAATTTTAGCTCTAACACTGATGATCCACCTACAAATGTGAACTGACGTTCAAAAATAAAACATTTGAAAACGGAACATTTTCCACATTTCTGAAGCATGACGTAATGGGGGGGGTGTTATCTCTTTTGTCGAAAATCAGCCGTTTTTGCTCGAACATTAAATGCCTCCAAATGGTATTTAATTAACTTCCCGGGGTGAAGAAACCCTTTTTGAGAACTCAGAGTGAGTAAATTGGCCATTTTCATGCACTTTTAACCATTCCAAAAATCTTGTGTTTTGGGCCCCTGGAAGCATGAAAATCACTTTAAACATGCTAATTTTAGCTCTAACACTGATGATCCACCTACAAATGTGAACTGACGTTCAAAAATAAAACATTTGAAAACGGACCATTTTCCACATTTCTGAAGCATGACGTAATGGGGGGGTGTTATCTCTTTTGTCGAAAATCAGCCGTTTTTGCTCGAACATTAAATGCCTCCAAATGGTATTTAATTAACTTCCCGAGCCCCTGGAAGCATGAAAATCACTTTAAACATGCTAATTTTAGCTCTAACACTGATGATCCACCTACAAATGTGAACTGACGTTCAAAAATAAAACATTTGAAAACGGACCATTTTCCACATTTCTGAAGCATGACGTAATGGGGGGGTGTTATCTCTTTTGTCGAAAATCAGCCGTTTTTGCTCGAACATTAAATGCCTCCAAATGGTATTTATTTCACTTCCCGGGGTGAAGAAACCCTTTTTGAGAACTCAGAGTGAGTAAATTGGCCATTTTCATGCACTTTTAACCATTCCATAAATCTTGTGTTTTGGGCCCCTGGAAGCATGAAAATCACTTTAAACATGCTAATTTTAGCTCTAACACTGATGATCCACCTACAAATGTGAACTGACGTTCAAAAATAAAACATTTGAAAACGGACCATTTTCCACATTTCTGAAGCATGACGTAATGGGGGGGTGTTATCTCTTTTGTCGAAAATCAGCCGTTTTTGCTCGAACATTAAATGCCTCCAAATGGTATTTAGTTAACTTCCCGAGCCCCTGGAAGCATGAAAATCACTTTAAACATGCTAATTTTAGCTCTAACACTGATGATCCACCTACAAATGTGAACTGACGTTCAAAAATAAAACATTTGAAAACGGACCATTTTCCACATTTCTGAAGCATGACGTAATGGGGGGGTGTTATCTCTTTTGTCGAAAATCAGCCGTTTTTGCTCGAACATTAAATGCCTCCAAATGGTATTTAATTAACTTCCCGGGGTGAAGAAACCCTTTTTGAGAACTCAGAGTGAGTAAATTGGCCATTTTCATGCACTTTTAACCATTCCATAAATCTTGTGTTTTGGGCCCCTGGAAGCATGAAAATCACTTTAAACATGCTAATTTTAGCTCTAACACTGATTATCCACCTACAAATGTGAACTGACGTTCAAAAATAAAACATTTGAAAACGGACCATTTTCCACATTTCTGAAGCATGACGTAATGGGGGGGTGTTATCTCTTTTGTCGAAAATCAGCCGTTTTTGCTCGAACATTAAATGCCTCCAAATGGTATTTAATTAACTTCCCGAGCCCCTGGAAGCATGAAAATCACTTTAAACATGCTAATTTTAGCTCTAACACTGATGATCCACCTACAAATGTGAACTGACGTTCAAAAATAAAACATTTGAAAACGGACCATTTTCCACATTTCTGAAGCATGACGTAATGGGGGGGTGTTATCTCTTTTGTCGAAAATCAGCCGTTTTTGCTCGAACATTAAATGCCTCCAAATGGTATTTATTTCACTTCCCGAGCCCCTGGAAGCATGAAAATCACTTTAAACATGCTAATTTTAGCTCTAACACTGATGATCCACCTACAAATGTGAACTGACGTTCAAAAATAAAACATTTGAAAACGGACCATTTTCCACATTTCTGAAGCATGACGTAATGGGGGGGTGTTATCTCTTTTGTCGAAAATCAGCCGTTTTTGCTCGAACATTAAATGCCTCCAAATGGTATTTATTTCACTTCCCGGGGTGAAGAAACCCTTTTTGAGAACTCAGAGTGAGTAAATTGGCCATTTTCATGCACTTTTAACCATTCCAAAAATCTTGTGTTTTGGGCCCCTGGAAGCATGAAAATCACTTTAAACATGCTAATTTTAGCTCTAACACTGATGATCCACCTACAAATGTGAACTGACGTTCAAAAATAAAACATTTGAAAACGGACCATTTTCCACATTTCTGAAGCATGACGTAATGGGGGGGTGTTATCTCTTTTGTCGAAAATCAGCCGTTTTTGCTCGAACATTAAATGCCTCCAAATGGTATTTAATTAACTTCCCGAGCCCCTGGAAGCATGAAAATCACTTTAAACATGCTAATTTTAGCTCTAACACTGATGATCCACCTACAAATGTGAACTGACGTTCAAAAATAAAACATTTGAAAACGGACCATTTTCCACATTTCTGAAGCATGACGTAATGGGGGGGTGTTATCTCTTTTGTCGAAAATCAGCCGTTTTTGCTCGAACATTAAATGCCTCCAAATGGTATTTAATTAACTTCCCGGGGTGAAGAAACCCTTTTTGAGAACTCAGAGTGAGTAAATTGGCCATTTTCATGCACTTTTAACCATTCCATAAATCTTGTGTTTTGGGCCCCTGGAAGCATGAAAATCACTTTAAACATGCTAATTTTAGCTCTAACACTGATGATCCACCTACAAATGTGAACTGACGTTCAAAAATAAAACATTTGAAAACGGACCATTTTCCACATTTCTGAAGCATGACGTAATGGGGGGGTGTTATCTCTTTTGTCGAAAATCAGCCGTTTTTGCTCGAACATTAAATGCCTCCAAATGGTATTTAATTAACTTCCCGAGCCCCTGGAAGCATGAAAATCACTTTAAACATGCTAATATTAGCTCTAACACTGATGATCCACCTACAAATGTGAACTGACGTTCAAAAATAAAACATTTGAAAACGGACCATTTTCCACATTTCTGAAGCATGACGTAATGGGGGGGTGTTATCTCTTTTGTCGAAAATCAGCCGTTTTTGCTCGAACATTAAATGCCTCCAAATGGTATTTATTTCACTTCCCGAGCCCCTGGAAGCATGAAAATCACTTTAAACATGCTAATTTTAGCTCTAACACTGATGATCCACCTACAAATGTGAACTGACGTTCAAAAATAAAACATTTGAAAACGGACCATTTTCCACATTTCTGAAGCATGACGTAATGGGGGGGTGTTATCTCTTTTGTCGAAAATCAGCCGTTTTTGCTCGAACATTAAATGCCTCCAAATGGTATTTATTTCACTTCCCGGGGTGAAGAAACCCTTTTTGAGAACTCAGAGTGAGTAAATTGGCCATTTTCATGCACTTTTAACCATTCCATAAATCTTGTGTTTTGGGCCCCTGGAAGCATGAAAATCACTTTAAACATGCTAATTTTAGCTCTAACACTGATGATCCACCTACAAATGTGAACTGACGTTCAAAAATAAAACATTTGAAAACGGACCATTTTCCACATTTCTGAAGCATGACGTAATGGGGGGGTGTTATCTCTTTTGTCGAAAATCAGCCGTTTTTGCTCGAACATTAAATGCCTCCAAATGGTATTTATTTCACTTCCCGAGCCCCTGGAAGCATGAAAATCACTTTAAACATGCTAATTTTAGCTCTAACACTGATGATCCACCTACAAATGTGAACTGACGTTCAAAAATAAAACATTTGAAAACGGACCATTTTCCACATTTCTGAAGCATGACGTAATGGGGGGGTGTTATCTCTTTTGTCGAAAATCAGCCGTTTTTGCTCGAACATTAAATGCCTCCAAATGGTATTTAATTAACTTCCCGAGCCCCTGGAAGCATGAAAATCACTTTAAACATGCTAATTTTAGCTCTAACACTGATGATCCACCTACAAATGTGAACTGACGTTCAAAAATAAAACATTTGAAAACGGACCATTTTCCACATTTCTGAAGCATGACGTAATGGGGGGGTGTTATCTCTTTTGTCGAAAATCAGCCGTTTTTGCTCGAACATTAAATGCCTCCAAATGGTATTTATTTCACTTCCCGAGCCCCTGGAAGCATGAAAATCACTTTAAACATGCTAATTTTAGCTCTAACACTGATGATCCACCTACAAATGTGAACTGACGTTCAAAAATAAAACATTTGAAAACGGACCATTTTCCACATTTCTGAAGCATGACGTAATGGGGGGGTGTTATCTCTTTTGTCGAAAATCAGCCGATTTTGCTCGAACATTAAATGCCTCCAAATGGTATTTATTTCACTTCCCGGGGTGAAGAAACCCTTTTTGAGAACTCAGAGTGAGTAAATTGGCCATTTTCATGCACTTTTAACCATTCCATTAATCTTGTGTTTTGGGCCCCTGGAAGCATGAAAATCACTTTAAACATGCTAATTTTAGCTCTAACACTGATGATCCACCTACAAATGTGAACTGACGTTCAAAAATAAAACATTTGAAAACGGACCATTTTCCACATTTCTGAAGCATGACGTAATGGGGGGGTGTTATCTCTTTTGTCGAAAATCAGCCGTTTTTGCCCGAACATTAAATGCCTCCAAATGGTATTTAATTAACTTCCCGAGCCCCTGGAAGCATGAAAATCACTTTAAACATGCTAATTTTAGCTCTAACACTGATGATCCACCTACAAATGTGAACTGACGTTCAAAAATAAAACATTTGAAAACGGACCATTTTCCACATTTCTGAAGCATGACGTAATGGGGGGTGTTATCTCTTTTGTCGAAAATCAGCCGTTTTTTCTCGAATATTAAATGCCTCCAAATGGTATTTAATTAACTTCCCGGGGTGAAGAAACCCTTTTTTGAGAACTCAGAGTGAGTAAATTGGCCATTTTCATGCACTTTTAACCATTCCATAAATCTTGTGTTTTGGGCCCCTGGAAGCATGAAAATCACTTTAAACATGCTAATTTTAGCTCTAACACTGATGATCCACCTACAAATGTGACCTGACGTTCAAAAATAAAACATTTGAAAACGGACCATTTTCCACATTTCTGAAGCATGACGTAATGGGGGGTGTTATCTCTTTTGTCGAAAATCAGCCGTTTTTTCTCGAATATTAAATGCCTCCAAATGGTATTTAATTAACTTCCCGGGGTGAAGAAACCCTTTTTGAGAACTCAGAGTGAGTAAATTGGCCATTTTCATGCACTTTTAACCATTCCATAAATCTTGTGTTTTGGGCCCCTGGAAGCATGAAAATCACTTTAAACATGCTAATTTTAGCTCTAACACTGATGATCCACCTACAAATGTGACCTGACGTTCAAAAATAAAACATTTGAAAACGGACCATTTTCCACATTTCTGAAGCATGACGTAATGGGGGGGTGTTATCTCTTTTGTCGAAAATCAGCCGTTTTTGCTCGAACATCAAATGCCTCCAAATGGTATTTAATTAACTTCCCGAGCCCCTGGAAGCATGAAAATCACTTTAAACATGCTAATTTTAGCTCTAACACTGATGATCCACCTACAAATGTGAACTGACGTTCAAAAATAAAACATTTGAAAACGGACCATTTTCCACATTTCTGAAGCATGACGTAATGGGGGGGTGTTATCTCTTTTGTCGAAAATCAGCCGTTTTTGCTCGAATATTAAATGCCTCCAAATGGTATTTATTTCACTTCCCGGGGTGAAGAAACCCTTTTTGAGAACTCAGAGTGAGTAAATTGGCCATTTTCATGCACTTTTAACCATTCCATAAATCTTGTGTTTTGGGCCCCTGGAAGCATGAAAATCACTTTAAACATGCTAATTTTAGCTCTAACACTGATGATCCACCTACAAATGTGAACTGACGTTCAAAAATAAAACATTTGAAAACGGACCATTTTCCACATTTCTGAAGCATGACGTAATGGGGGGTGTTATCTCTTTTGTCGAAAATCAGCCGTTTTTGCTCGAACATTAAATGCCTCCAAATGGTATTTATTTCACTTCCCGGGGTGAAGAAACCCTTTTTGAGAACTCAGAGTGAGTAAATTGGCCATTTTCATGCACTTTTAACCATTCCATAAATCTTGTGTTTTGGGCCCCTGGAAGCATGAAAATCACTTTAAACATGCTAATTTTAGCTCTAACACTGATGATCCACCTACAAATGTGAACTGACGTTCAAAAATAAAACATTTGAAAACGGACCATTTTCCACATTTCTGAAGCATGACGTAATGGGGGGTGTTATCTCTTTTGTCGAAAATCAGCCGTTTTTGCTCGAACATTAAATGCCTCCAAATGGTATTTATTTCACTTCCCGAGCCCCTGGATGCATGAAAATCACTTTAAACATGCTAATTTTAGCTCTAACACTGATGATCCACCTACAAATGTGAACTGTCGTTCAAAAATAAAACATTTGAAAACGGACCATTTTCCACATTTCTGAAGCATGACGTAATGGGGGGGGGTTATCTCTTTTGTCGAAAATCAGCCGTTTTTGCTCGAACATTAAATGCCTCCAAATGGTATTTAATTAACTTTCCGAGCCCCTGGAAGCATGAAAATCACTTTAAACATGCTAATTTTAGCTCTAACACTGATGATCCACCTACAAATGTGAACTGACGTTCAAAAATAAAACATTTGAAAACGGACCATTTTCCACATTTCTGAAGCATGACGTAATGGGGGGGTGTTATCTCTTTTGTCGAAAATCAGCCGTTTTTGCTCGAACATTAAATGCCTCCAAATGGTATTTAATTAACTTCCCGGGGTGAAGAAACCCTTTTTGAGAACTCAGAGTGAGTAAATTGGCCATTTTCATGCACTTTTAACCATTCCATAAATCTTGTGTTTTGGGCCCCTGGAAGCATGAAAATCACTTTAAACATGCTAATTTTAGCTCTAACACTGATGATCCACCTACAAATGTGAACTGACGTTCAAAAATAAAACATTTGAAAACGGACCATTTTCCACATTTCTGAAGCATGACGTAATGGGGGGGTGTTATCTCTTTTGTCGAAAATCAGCCGTTTTTGCTCGAACATTAAATGCCTCCAAATGGTATTTAATTAACTTCCCGAGCCCCTGGAAGCATGAAAATCACTTTAAACATGCTAATTTTAGCTCTAACACTGATGATCCACCTACAAATGTGAACTGACGTTCAAAAATAAAACATTTGAAAACGGACCATTTTCCACATTTCTGAAGCATGACGTAATGGGGGGGTGTTATCTCTTTTGTCGAAAATCAGCCGTTTTTGCTCGAACATTAAATGCCTCCAAATGGTATTTAATTAACTTCCCGAGCCCCTGGAAGCATGAAAATCACTTTAAACATGCTAATTTTAGCTCTAACACTGATGATCCACCTACAAATGTGAACTGACGTTCAAAAATAAAACATTTGAAAACGGACCATTTTCCACATTTCTGAAGCATGACGTAATGGGGGGGTGTTATCTCTTTTGTCGAAAATCAGCCGTTTTTGCTCGAACATTAAATGCCTCCAAATGGTATTTATTTCACTTCCCGGGGTGAAGAAACCCTTTTTGAGAACTCAGAGTGAGTAAATTGGCCATTTTCATGCACTTTTGACCATTCCATTAATCTTGTGTTTTGGGCCCCTGGAAGCATGAAAATCACTTTAAACATGCTAATTTTAGCTCTAACACTGATGATCCACCTACAAATGTGAACTGACGTTCAAAAATAAAACATTTGAAAACGGACAATTTTCCACATTTCTGAAGCATGACGTAATGGGGGGGTGTTATCTCTTTTGTCAAAAATCAGCCGTTTTTGCTCGAACATTAAATGCCTCCAAATGGTATTTAATTAACTTCCCGAGCCCCTGGAAGCATGAAAATCACTTTAAACATGCTAATTTTAGCTCTAACACTGATGATCCACCTACAAATGTGAACTGACGTTCAAAAATAAAACATTTGAAAATGGACCATTTTCCACATTTCTGAAGCATGACGTAATGGGGGGGTGTTATCTCTTTTGTCGAAAATCAGCCGTTTTTGCTCGAACATTAAATGCCTCCAAATGGTATTTATTTCACTTCCCGAGCCCCTGGAAGCATGAAAATCACTTTAAACATGCTAATTTTAGCTCTAACACTGATGATCCACCTACAAATGTGAACTGACGTTCAAAAATAAAACATTTGAAAACGGACCATTTTCCACATTTCTGAAGCATGACGTAATGGGGGGGTGTTATCTCTTTTGTCGAAAATCAGCCGTTTTTGCTCGAACATTAAATGCCTCCAAATGGTATTTATTTCACTTCCCGGGGTGAAGAAACCCTTTTTGAGAACTCAGAGTGAGTAAATTGGCCATTTTCATGCACTTTTAACCATTCCATTAAACTTGTGTTTTGGGCCCCTGGAAGCATGAAAATCACTTTAAACATGCTAATTTTAGCTCTAACACTGATGATCCACCTACAAATGTGAACTGACGTTCAAAAATAAAACATTTGAAAACGGACCATTTTCCACATTTCTGAAGCATGACGTAATGGGGGGGTGTTATCTCTTTTGTCGAAAATCAGCCGTTTTTGCTCGAACATTAAATGCCTCCAAATGGTATTTAATTAACTTCCCGGGGTGAAGAAACCCTTTTTGAGAACTCAGAGTGAGTAAATTGGCCATTTTCATGCACTTTTAACCATTCCATAAATCTTGTGTTTTGGGCCCCTGGAAGCATGAAAATCACTTTAAACATGCTAATTTTAGCTCTAACACTGATGATCCACCTACAAATGTGAACTGACGTTCAAAAATAAAACATTTGAAAACGGACCATTTTCCACATTTCTGAAGCATGACGTAATGGGGGGGTGTTATCTCTTTTGTCGAAAATCAGCCGTTTTTGCTCGAACATTAAATGCCTCCAAATGGTATTTAATTAACTTCCCGAGCCCCTGGAAGCATGAAAATCACTTTAAACATGCTAATTTTAGCTCTAACACTGATGATCCACCTACAAATGTGAACTGACGTTCAAAAATAAAACATTTGAAAACGGACCATTTTCCACATTTCTGAAGCATGACGTAATGGGGGGGTGTTATCTCTTTTGTCGAAAATCAGCCGTTTTTGCTTGAATATTAAATGCCTCCAAATGGTATTTAATTAACTTCCCGGGGTGAAGAACCCCTTTTTGAGAACTCAGAGTGAGTAAATTGACCATTTTCATGCACTTTTAACCATTCCATTAATCTTGTGTTTTGGGCCCCTGGAAGCATGAAAATCACTTTAAACATGCTAATTTTAGCTCTAACACTGATGATCCACCTACAAATGTGAACTGACGTTCAAAAATAAAACATTTGAAAACGGACCATTTTCCACATTTCTGAAGCATGACGTAATGGGGGGGTGTTATCTCTTTTGTCAAAAATCAGCCGTTTTTGCTCGAACATTAAATGCCTCCAAATGGTATTTAATTAACTTCCCGAGCCCCTGGAAGCATGAAAATCACTTTAAACATGCTAATTTTAGCTCTAACACTGATGATCCACCTACAAATGTGAACTGACGTTCAAAAATAAAACATTTGAAAACGGACCATTTTCCACATTTCTGAAGCATGACGTAATGGGGGGGTGTTATCTCTTTTGTCGAAAATCAGCCGTTTTTGCTCGAACATTAAATGCCTCCAAATGGTATTTATTTCACTTCCCGAGCCCCTGGAAGCATGAAAATCACTTTAAACATGCTAATTTTAGCTCTAACACTGATGATCCACCTACAAATGTGAACTGACGTTCAAAAATAAAACATTTGAAAAAGGACCATTTTCCACATTTCTGAAGCATGACGTAATGGGGGGGTGTTATCTCTTTTGTCGAAAATCAGCCGTTTTTGCTCGAACATTAAATGCCTCCAAATGGTATTTATTTCACTTCCCGGGGTGAAGAAACCCTTTTTGAGAACTCAGAGTGAGTAAATTGGCCATTTTCATGCACTTTTAACCATTCC
Source organism: Lissotriton vulgaris (assembly GCF_964263255.1). Classification (NCBI taxonomy): domain Eukaryota; kingdom Metazoa; phylum Chordata; class Amphibia; order Caudata; family Salamandridae; genus Lissotriton; species Lissotriton vulgaris. Next base: position 209,378 of record NW_028253125.1, read on the forward strand.
ATTAATCTTGTGTTTTGGGCCCCTGGAAGCATGAAAATCACTTTAAACATGCTAATTTTAGCTCTAACACTGATGATCCACCTACAAATGTGAACTGACGTTCAAAAATAAAACATTTGAAAACGGACCATTTTCCACATTTCTGAAGCATGACGTAATGGGGGGGTGTTATCTCTTTTGTCGAAAATCAGCCGTTTTTGCTCGAACATTAAATGCCTCCAAATGGTATTTAATTAACTTCCCGGGGTGAAGAAACCCTTTTTGAGAACTCAGAGTGAGTAAATTGGCCATTTTCATGCACTTTTAACCATTCCATAAATCTTGTGTTTTGGGCCCCTGGAAGCATGAAAATCACTTTAAACATGCTAATTTTAGCTCTAACACTGATGATCCACCTACAAATGTGAACTGACGTTCAAAAATAAAACATTTGAAAACGGACCATTTTCCACATTTCTGAAGCATGACGTAATGGGGGGGTGTTATCTCTTTTGTCGAAAATCAGCCGTTTTTGCTCGAATATTAAATGCCTCCAAATGGTATTTAATTAACTTCCCGGGGTGAAGAACCCCTTTTTGAGAACTCAGAGTGAGTAAATTGACCATTTTCATGCACTTTTAACCATTCCATAAATCTTGTGTTTTGGGCCCCTGGAAGCATGAAAATCACTTTAAACATGCTAATTTTAGCTCTAACACTGATGATCCACCTACAAATGTGAACTGACGTTCAAAAATAAAACATTTGAAAACGGACCATTTTCCACATTTCTGAAGCATGACGTAATGGAGGGGTGTTATCTCTTTTGTCGAAAATCAGCCGTTTTTGCTCGAACATTAAATGCCTCCAAATGGTATTTAATTAACTTCCCGAGCCCCTGGAAGCATGAAAATCACTTTAAACATGCTAATTTTAGCTCTAACACTGATGATCCACCTACAAATGTGAACTGACGTTCAAAAATAAAACATTTGAAAACGGACCATTTTCCACATTTCTGAAGCATGACGTAATGGGGGGGTGTTATCTTTTTTGTCGAAAATCAGCCGTTTTTGCTCGAACATCAAATGCCTCCAAATGGTATTTAATTAACTTCCCGAGCCCCTGGAAGCATGAAAATCACTTTAAACATGCTAATTTTAGCTCTAACACTGATGATCCACCTACAAATGTGAACTGACGTTCAAAAATAAAACATTTGAAAACGGACCATTTTCCACATTTCTGAAGCATGACGTAATGGGGGGGTGTTATCTCTTTTGTCGAAAATCAGCCGTTTTTGCTCGAACATTAAATGCCTCCAAATGGTATTTATTTCACTTCCCGGGGTGAAGAAACCCTTTTTGAGAACTCAGAGTGAGAAAATTGGCCATTTTCATGCACTTTTAACCATTCCATAAATCTTGTGTTTTGGGCCCCTGGAAGCATGAAAATCACTTTAAACATGCTAATTTTAGCTCTAACACTGATGATCCACCTACAAATGTGAACTGATGTTCAAAAATAAAACATTTGAAAACGTACCATTTTCCACATTTCTGAAGCATGACGTAATGGGGGGGTGTTATCTCTTTTGTCGAAAATCAGCCGTTTTTGCTCGAACATTAAATGCCTCCAAATGGTATTTATTTCACTTCCCGAGCCCCTGGAAGCATGAAAATCACTTTAAACATGCTAATTTTAGCTCTAACACTGATGATCCACCTACAAATGTGAACTGACGTTCAAAAATAAAACATTTGAAAACGGACCATTTTCCACATTTCTGAAGCATGACGTAATGGGGGGGTGTTATCTCTTTTGTCGAAAATCAGCCGTTTTTGCTCGAACATTAAATGCCTCCAAATGGTATTTAATTAACTTCCCGAGCCCCTGGAAGCATGAAAATCACTTTAAACATGCTAATTTTAGCTCTAACACTGATGATCCACCTACAAATGTGAACTGACGTTCAAAAATAAAACATTTGAAAACGGACCATTTTCCACATTTCTGAAGCATGACGTAATGGGGGGGGGTGTTATCTCTTTTGTCGAAAATCAGCCGTTTTTGCTCGAACATTAAATGCCTCCAAATGGTATTTAATTAACTTCCCGGGGTGAAGAAACCCTTTTTGAGAACTCAGATTGAGTAAATTGGCCATTTTCATGCACTTTTAACCATTCCATAAATCTTGTGTTTTGGGCCCCTGGAAGCATGAAAATCACTTTAAACATGCTAATTTTAGCTCTAACACTGATGATCCACCTACAAATGTGAACTGACGTTCAAAAATAAAACATTTGAAAACGGACCATTTTCCACATTTCTGAAGCATGACGTAATGGGGGGGTGTTATCTCTTTTGTCGAAAATCAGCCGTTTTTGCTCGAACATTAAATGCCTCCAAATGGTATTTAATTAACTTCCCGGGGTGAAGAAACCCTTTTTGAGAACTCAGAGTGAGTAAATTGGCCATTTTCATGCACTTTTAACCATTCCATAAATCTTGTGTTTTGGGCCCCTGGAAGCATGAAAATCACTTTAAACATGCTAATTTTAGCTCTAACACTGATGATCCACCTACAAATGTGAACTGACGTTCAAAAATAAAACATTTGAAAACGGACCATTTTCCACATTTCTGAAGCATGACGTAATGGGGGGGTGTTATCTCTTTTGTCGAAAATCAGCCGTTTTTGCTCGAACATTAAATGCCTCCAAATGGTATTTAATTAACTTCCCGGGGTGAAGAAACCCTTTTTGAGAACTCAGAGTGAGTAAATTGGCCATTTTCATGCACTTTTAACCATTCCATAAATCTTGTGTTTTGGGCCCCTGGAAGCATGAAAATCACTTTAAACATGCTAATTTTAGCTTTAACACTGATGATCCACCTACAAATGTGAACTGACGTTCAAAATTAAACATTTGAAAACTGACCATTTTCCACATTTCTGAAGCATGACGTAATGGGGGGGTGTTATCTCTTTTGTCGAAAATCAGCCGTTTTTGCTCGAACATTAAATGCCTCCAAATGGTATTTATTTCACTTCCCGGGGTGAAGAAACCCTTTTTGAGAACTCAGAGTGAGTAAATTGGCCATTTTCATGCACTTTTAACCATTCCAAAAATCTTGTGTTTTGGGCCCCTGGAAGCATGAAAATCACTTTAAACATGCTAATTTTAGCTCTAACACTGATGATCCACCTACAAATGTGAACACACGTTCAAAAATAAAACATTTGAAAACGGACCATTTTCCACATTTCTGAAGCATGACGTAATGGGGGGGTGTTATCTCTTTTGTCGAAAATCAGCCGTTTTTGCTCGAACATTAAATGCCTCCAAATGGTATTTAATTAACTTCCCGAGCCCCTGGAAGCATGAAAATCACTTTAAACATGCTAATTTTAGCTCTAACACTGATGATCCACCTACAAATGAGAACTGACGTTCAAAAATAAAACATTTGAAAACGGACCATTTTCCACATTTCTGAAGCATGACGTAATGGGGGGGTGTTATCTCTTTTGTCGAAAATCAGCTGTTTTTGCTCGAACATTAAATGCCTCCAAATGGTATTTAATTAACTTCCCGGGGTGAAGAAACCCTTTTTGAGAACTCAGAGTGAGTAAATTGGCCATTTTCATGCACTTTTAACCATTCCATAAATCTTGTGTTTTGGGCCCCTGGAAGCATGAAAATCACTTTAAACATGCTAATTTTAGCTCTAACACTGATGATCCACCTACAAATGTGAACTGACGTTCAAAAATAAAACATTTGAAAACGGACCATTTTCCACATTTCTGAAGCATGACGTAATGGGGGGGTGTTATCTCTTTTGTCGAAAATCAGCCGTTTTTGCTTGAACATTAAATGCGTCCAAATGGTATTTATTTCACTTCCCGGGGTGAAGAAACCCTTTTTGAGAACTCAGAGTGAGTAAATTGGCCATTTTCATGCACTTTTAACCATTCCATAAATCTTGTGTTTTGGGCCCCTGGAAGCATGAAAATCACTTTAAACATGCTAATTTTAGCTCTAACACTGATGATCCACCTACAAATGTGAACTGACGTTCAAAAATAAAACATTTGAAAACGGACCATTTTCCACATTTCTGAAGCATGACGTAATGGGGGGGCGTTATCTCTTTTGTCGAAAATCAGCCGTTTTTGCTCGAACATTAAATGCCTCCAAATGGTATTTAATTAACTTCCCAAGCCCCTGGAAGCATGAAAATCACTTTAAACATGCTAATTTTAGCTCTAACACTGATGATCCACCTACAAATGTGAACTGACGTTCAAAAATAAAACATTTGAAAACATACCATTTTCCACATTTCTGAAGCATGACGTAATGGGGGGTGTTATCTCTTTTGTCGAAAATCAGCCGTTTTTGCTCGAACATTAAATGCCTCCAAATGGTATTTATTTCACTTCCCGAGCCCCTGGAAGCATGAAAATCACTTTAAACATGCTAATTTTAGCTCTAACACTGATGATCCACCTACAAATGTGAACTGACGTTCAAAAATAAAACATTTGAAAACGGACCATTTTCCACATTTCTGAAGCATGACGTAATGGGGGGGTGTTATCTCTTTTGTCGAAAATCAGCCGTTTTTGCGCGAACATTAAATGCCTCCAAATGGTATTTATTTCACTTCCCGAGCCCCTGGAAGCATGAAAATCACTTTAAACATGCTAATTTTAGCTCTAACACTGATGATCCACCTACAAATGTGAACTGACGTTCAAAAATAAAACATTTGAAAACGGACCATTTTCCACATTTCTGAAGCATGACGTAATGGGGGGGTGTTATCTCTTTTGTCGAAAATCAGCCGTTTTTGTTAGAACATTAAATGCCTCCAAATTGTATTTAATTAACTTCCCGAGCCCCTGGAAGCATGAAAATCCCTTTAAACATGCTAATTTTAGCTCTAACACTGATGATCCACCTACAAATGTGAACTGACGTTCAAAAATAAAACATTTGAAAACGGACCATTTTCCACATTTCTGAAGCATGACGTAATGGGGGGGTGTTATCTCTTTTGTCGAAAATCAGCCGTTTTTGCTCGAACATTAAATGCCTCCAAATGGTATTTAATTAACTTCCAGAGCCCCTGGAAGCATGAAAATCACTTTAAACATGCTAATTTTAGCTCTAACACTGATGATCCACCTACAAATGTGAACTGACGTTCAAAAATAAAACATTTGAAAACGGACCATTTTCCACATTTCTGAAGCATGACGTAATGGGGGGGTGTTATCTCTTTTGTCGAAAATCAGCCGTTTTTGCTCGAACATTAAATGCCTCCAAATGGTATTTATTTCACTTCCCGGGGTGAAGAAACCCTTTTTGAGAACTCAGAGTGAGTAAATTGGCCATTTTCATGCACTTTTAACCATTCCATAAATCTTGTGTTTTGGGCCCCTGGAAGCATGAAAATCACTTTAAACATGCTAATTTTAGCTCTAACACTGATGATCCACCTACAAATGTGAACTGACGTTCAAAAATAAAACATTTGAAAACGGACCATTTTCCACATTTCTGAAGCATGACGTAATGGGGGGGTGTTATCTCTTTTGTCGAAAATCAGCCGTTTTTGCTCGAACATTAAATGCCTCCAAATGGTATTTAATTAACTTCCCGGGGTGAAGAAACCCTTTTTGAGAACTCAGAGTGAGTAAATTGGCCATTTTCATGCACTTTTAACCATTCCATAAATCTTGTGTTTTGGGCCCCTGGAAGCATGAAAATCACTTTAAACATGCTAATTTTAGCTCTAACACTGATGATCCACCTACAAATGTGAACTGACGTTCAAAAATAAAACATTTGAAAACGGACCATTTTCCACATTTCTGAAGCATGACGTAATGGGGGGGTGTTATCTCTTTTGTCGAAAATCAGCCGTTTTTGCTCGAACATTAAATGCCTCCAAATGGTATTTAATTAACTTCCCGGGGTGAAGAAACCCTTTTTGAGAACTCAGAGTGAGTAAATTGGCCATTTTCATGCACTTTTAACCATTCCATAAATCTTGTGTTTTGGGCCCCTGGAAGCATGAAAATCACTTTAAACATGCTAATTTTAGCTCTAACAATGATGATCCACCTACAAATGTGAACTGACGTTCAAAAATAAAACATTTGAAAACGGACCATTTTCCACATTTCTGAAGCATGACGTAATGGGGGGGTGTTATCTCTTTTGTCGAAAATCAGCCGTTTTTGCTCGAACATTAAATGCCTCCAAATGGTATTTAATTAACTTCCCGAGCCCTCTGGTAGCATGAAAATCACTTTAAACATGCTAATTTTAGCTCTAACACTGATGATCCACCTACAAATGTGAACTGACGTTCAAAAATAAAACATTTGAAAACGGACCATTTTCCACATTTCTGAAGCATGACGTAATGGGGGGGTGTTATCTCTTTTGTCGAAAATCAGCCGTTTTTGCTCGAACATTAAATGCCTCCAAATGGTATTTATTTCACTTCCCGGGGTGAAGAAACCCTTTTTGAGAACTCAGAGTGAGTAAATTGGCCATTTTCATGCACTTTTAACCATTCCATAAATCTTGTGTTTTGGGCCCCTGGAAGCATGAAAATCACTTTAAAGATGCTAATTTTAGCTCTAACACTGATGATCCACCTACAAATGTGAACTGACGTTCAAAAATAAAACATTTGAAAACGGACCATTTTCCACATTTCTGAAGCATGACGTAATGGGGGGGTGTTATCTCTTTTGTCGAAAATCAGCCGTTTTTGCTCGAACATTAAATGCCTCCAAATGGTATTTAATTAACTTCCCGAGCCCCTGGAAGCATGAAAATCACTTTAAACATGCTAATTTTAGCTCTAACACTGATGATCCACCTACAAATGTGAACTGACGTTCAAAAATAAAACATTTGAAAACGGACCATTTTCCACATTTCTGAAGCATGACGTAATGGGGGGGTGTTATCTCTTTTGTCGAAAATCAGCCGTTTTTGCTCGAACATTAAATGCCTCCAAATGGTATTTAATTAACTTCCCGGGGTGAAGAAACCCTTTTTGAGAACTCAGAGTGAGTAAATTGGCCATTTTCATGCACTTTTAACCATTCCATAAATCTTGTGTTTTGGGCCCCTGGAAGCATGAAAATCACTTTAAACATGCTAATTTTAGCTCTAACACTGATGATCCACCTACAAATGTGAACTGACGTTCAAAAATAAAACATTTGAAAACGGACCATTTTCCACATTTCTGAAGCATGACGTAATGGGGGGGTGTTATCTCTTTTGTCGAAAATCAGCCGTTTTTGCTCGAATATTAAATGCCTCCAAATGGTATTTAATTAACTTCCCGGGGTGAAGAACCCCTTTTTGAGAACTCAGAGTGAGTAAATTGACCATTTTCATGCACTTTTAACCATTCCATAAATCTTGTGTTTTGGGCCCCTGGAAGCATGAAAATCACTTTAAACATGCTAATTTTAGCTCTAACACTGATGATCCACCTACAAATGTGAACTGACGTTCAAAAATAAAACATTTGAAAACGGACCATTTTCCACATTTCTGAAGCATGACGTAATGGAGGGGTGTTATCTCTTTTGTCGAAAATCAGCCGTTTTTGCTCGAACATTAAATGCCTCCAAATGGTATTTAATTAACTTCCCGAGCCCCTGGAAGCATGAAAATCACTTTAAACATGCTAATTTTAGCTCTAACACTGATGATCCACCTACAAATGTGAACTGACGTTCAAAAATAAAACATTTGAAAACGGACCATTTTCCACATTTCTGAAGCATGACGTAATGGGGGGGTGTTATCTTTTTTGTCGAAAATCAGCCGTTTTTGCTCGAACATCAAATGCCTCCAAATGGTATTTAATTAACTTCCCGAGCCCCTGGAAGCATGAAAATCACTTTAAACATGCTAATTTTAGCTCTAACACTGATGATCCACCTACAAATGTGAACTGACGTTCAAAAATAAAACATTTGAAAACGGACCATTTTCCACATTTCTGAAGCATGACGTAATGGGGGGGTGTTATCTCTTTTGTCGAAAATCAGCCGTTTTTGCTCGAACATTAAATGCCTCCAAATGGTATTTATTTCACTTCCCGGGGTGAAGAAACCCTTTTTGAGAACTCAGAGTGAGAAAATTGGCCATTTTCATGCACTTTTAACCATTCCATAAATCTTGTGTTTTGGGCCCCTGGAAGCATGAAAATCACTTTAAACATGCTAATTTTAGCTCTAACACTGATGATCCACCTACAAATGTGAACTGATGTTCAAAAATAAAACATTTGAAAACGGACCATTTTCCACATTTCTGAAGCATGACGTAATGGGGGGGTGTTATCTCTTTTGTCGAAAATCAGCCGTTTTTGCTCGAACATTAAATGCCTCCAAATGGTATTTATTTCACTTCCCGAGCCCCTGGAAGCATGAAAATCACTTTAAACATGCTAATTTTAGCTCTAACACTGATGATCCACCTACAAATGTGAACTGACGTTCAAAAATAAAACATTTGAAAACGGACCATTTTCCACATTTCTGAAGCATGACGTAATGGGGGGGTGTTATCTCTTTTGTCGAAAATCAGCCGTTTTTGCTCGAACATTAAATGCCTCCAAATGGTATTTAATTAACTTCCCGAGCCCCTGGAAGCATGAAAATCACTTTAAACATGCTAATTTTAGCTCTAACACTGATGATCCACCTACAAATGTGAACTGACGTTCAAAAATAAAACATTTGAAAACGGACCATTTTCCACATTTCTGAAGCATGACGTAATGGGGGGGGGTGTTATCTCTTTTGTCGAAAATCAGCCGTTTTTGCTCGAACATTAAATGCCTCCAAATGGTATTTAATTAACTTCCCGGGGTGAAGAAACCCTTTTTGAGAACTCAGATTGAGTAAATTGGCCATTTTCATGCACTTTTAACCATTCCATAAATCTTGTGTTTTGGGCCCCTGGAAGCATGAAAATCACTTTAAACATGCTAATTTTAGCTCTAACACTGATGATCCACCTACAAATGTGAACTGACGTTCAAAAATAAAACATTTGAAAACGGACCATTTTCCACATTTCTGAAGCATGACGTAATGGGGGGGTGTTATCTCTTTTGTCGAAAATCAGCCGTTTTTGCTCGAACATTAAATGCCTCCAAATGGTATTTAATTAACTTCCCGGGGTGAAGAAACCCTTTTTGAGAACTCAGAGTGAGTAAATTGGCCATTTTCATGCACTTTTAACCATTCCATAAATCTTGTGTTTTGGGCCCCTGGAAGCATGAAAATCACTTTAAACATGCTAATTTTAGCTCTAACACTGATGATCCACCTACAAATGTGAACTGACGTTCAAAAATAAAACATTTGAAAACGGACCATTTTCCACATTTCTGAAGCATGACGTAATGGGGGGGTGTTATCTCTTTTGTCGAAAATCAGCCGTTTTTGCTCGAACATTAAATGCCTCCAAATGGTATTTAATTAACTTCCCGGGGTGAAGAAACCCTTTTTGAGAACTCAGAGTGAGTAAATTGGCCATTTTCATGCACTTTTAACCATTCCATAAATCTTGTGTTTTGGGCCCCTGGAAGCATGAAAATCACTTTAAACATGCTAATTTTAGCTTTAACACTGATGATCCACCTACAAATGTGAACTGACGTTCAAAATTAAACATTTGAAAACTGACCATTTTCCACATTTCTGAAGCATGACGTAATGGGGGGGTGTTATCTCTTTTGTCGAAAATCAGCCGTTTTTGCTCGAACATTAAATGCCTCCAAATGGTATTTATTTCACTTCCCGGGGTGAAGAAACCCTTTTTGAGAACTCAGAGTGAGTAAATTGGCCATTTTCATGCACTTTTAACCATTCCAAAAATCTTGTGTTTTGGGCCCCTGGAAGCATGAAAATCACTTTAAACATGCTAATTTTAGCTCTAACACTGATGATCCACCTACAAATGTGAACACACGTTCAAAAATAGAACATTTGAAAACGGACCATTTTCCACATTTCTGAAGCATGACGTAATGGGGGGGTGTTATCTCTTTTGTCGAAAATCAGCCGTTTTTGCTCGAACATTAAATGCCTCCAAATGGTATTTAATTAACTTCCCGAGCCCCTGGAAGCATGAAAATCACTTTAAACATGCTAATTTTAGCTCTAACACTGATGATCCACCTACAAATGTGAACTGACGTTCAAAAATAAAACATTTGAAAACGGACCATTTTCCACATTTCTGAAGCATGACGTAATGGGGGGGCGTTATCTCTTTTGTCGAAAATCAGCCGTTTTTGCTCGAACATTAAATGCCTCCAAATGGTATTTAATTAACTTCCCAAGCCCCTGGAAGCATGAAAATCACTTTAAACATGCTAATTTTAGCTCTAACACTGATGATCCACCTACAAATGTGAACTGACGTTCAAAAATAAAACATTTGAAAACATACCATTTTCCACATTTCTGAAGCATGACGTAATGGGGGGTGTTATCTCTTTTGTCGAAAATCAGCCGTTTTTGCTCGAACATTAAATGCCTCCAAATGGTATTTATTTCACTTCCCGAGCCCCTGGAAGCATGAAAATCACTTTAAACATGCTAATTTTAGCTCTAACACTGATGATCCACCTACAAATGTGAACTGACGTTCAAAAATAAAACATTTGAAAACGGACCATTTTCCACATTTCTGAAGCATGACGTAATGGGGGGGTGTTATCTCTTTTGTCGAAAATCAGCCGTTTTTGCGCGAACATTAAATGCCTCCAAATGGTATTTATTTCACTTCCCGAGCCCCTGGAAGCATGAAAATCACTTTAAACATGCTAATTTTAGCTCTAACACTGATGATCCACCTACAAATGTGAACTGACGTTCAAAAATAAAACATTTGAAAACGGACCATTTTCCACATTTCTGAAGCATGACGTAATGGGGGGTGTTATCTCTTTTGTCGAAAATCAGCCGTTTTTGTTAGAACATTAAATGCCTCCAAATGGTATTTAATTAACTTCCCGAGCCCCTGGAAGCATGAAAATCCCTTTAAACATGCTAATTTTAGCTCTAACACTGATGATCCACCTACAAATGTGAACTGACGTTCAAAAATAAAACATTTGAAAACGGACCATTTTCCACATTTCTGAAGCATGACGTAATGGGGGGGTGTTATCTCTTTTGTCGAAAATCAGCCGTTTTTGCTCGAACATTAAATGCCTCCAAATGGTATTTAATTAACTTCCAGAGCCCCTGGAAGCATGAAAATCACTTTAAACATGCTAATTTTAGCTCTAACACTGATGATCCACCTACAAATGTGAACTGACGTTCAAAAATAAAACATTTGAAAACGGACCATTTTCCACATTTCTGAAGCATGACGTAATGGGGGGGTGTTATCTCTTTTGTCGAAAATCAGCCGTTTTTGCTCGAACATTAAATGCCTCCAAATGGTATTTATTTCACTTCCCGGGGTGAAGAAACCCTTTTTGAGAACTCAGAGTGAGTAAATTGGCCATTTTCATGCACTTTTAACCATTCCATAAATCTTGTGTTTTGGGCCCCTGGAAGCATGAAAATCACTTTAAACATGCTAATTTTAGCTCTAACACTGATGATCCACCTACAAATGTGAACTGACGTTCAAAAATAAAACATTTGAAAACGGACCATTTTCCACATTTCTGAAGCATGACGTAATGGGGGGGTGTTATCTCTTTTGTCGAAAATCAGCCGTTTTTGCTCGAACATTAAATGCCTCCAAATGGTATTTAATTAACTTCCCGGGGTGAAGAAACCCTTTTTGAGAACTCAGAGTGAGTAAATTGGCCATTTTCATGCACTTTTAACCATTCCATAAATCTTGTGTTTTGGGCCCCCTGGAAGCATGAAAATCACTTTAAACATGCTAATTTTAGCTCTAACACTGATGATCCACCTACAAATGTGAACTGACGTTCAAAAATAAAACATTTGAAAACGGACCATTTTCCACATTTCTGAAGCATGACGTAATGGGGGGGTGTTATCTCTTTTGTCGAAAATCAGCCGTTTTTGCTCGAACATTAAATGCCTCCAAATGGTATTTAATTAACTTCCCGGGGTGAAGAAACCCTTTTTGAGAACTCAGAGTGAGTAAATTGGCCATTTTCATGCACTTTTAACCATTCCATAAATCTTGTGTTTTGGGCCCCTGGAAGCATGAAAATCACTTTAAACATGCTAATTTTAGCTCTAACAATGATGATCCACCTACAAATGTGAACTGACGTTCAAAAATAAAACATTTGAAAACGGACCATTTTCCACATTTCTGAAGCATGACGTAATGGGGGGGTGTTATCTCTTTTGTCGAAAATCAGCCGTTTTTGCTCGAACATTAAATGCCTCCAAATGGTATTTAATTAACTTCCCGAGCCCTCTGGTAGCATGAAAATCACTTTAAACATGCTAATTTTAGCTCTAACACTGATGATCCACCTACAAATGTGAACTGACGTTCAAAAATAAAACATTTGAAAACGGACCATTTTCCACATTTCTGAAGCATGACGTAATGGGGGGGTGTTATCTCTTTTGTCGAAAATCAGCCGTTTTTGCTCGAACATTAAATGCCTCCAAATGGTATTTATTTCACTTCCCGGGGTGAAGAAACCCTTTTTGAGAACTCAGAGTGAGTAAATTGGCCATTTTCATGCACTTTTAACCATTCCATAAATCTTGTGTTTTGGGCCCCTGGAAGCATGAAAATCACTTTAAACATGCTAATTTTAGCTCTAACACTGATGATCCACCTACAAATGTGAACTGACGTTCAAAAATAAAACATTTGAAAACGGACCATTTTCCACATTTCTGAAGCATGACGTAATGGGGGGGTGTTATCTCTTTTGTCGAAAATCAGCCGTTTTTGCTCGAACATTAAATGCCTCCAAATGGTATTTAATTAACTTCCCGAGCCCCTGGAAGCATGAAAATCACTTTAAACATGCTAATTTTAGCTCTAACACTGATGATCCACCTACAAATGTGAACTGACGTTCAAAAATAAAACATTTGAAAACGGACCATTTTCCACATTTCTGAAGCATGACGTAATGGGGGGGTGTTATCTCTTTTGTCGAAAATCAGCCGTTTTTGCTCGAACATTAAATGCCTCCAAATGGTATTTAATTAACTTCCCGAGCCCCTGGAAGCATGAAAATCACTTTAAACATGCTAATTTTAGCTCTAACACTGATGATCCACCTACAAATGTGAACTGACGTTCAAAAATAAAACATTTGAAAACGGACCATTTTCCACATTTCTGAAGCATGACGTAATGGGGGGGTGTTATCTCTTTTGTCGAAAATCAGCCGTTTTTGCTCGAACATTAAATGCCTCCAAATGGTATTTATTTCACTTCCCGAGCCCCTGGAAGCATGAAAATCACTTTAAACATGCTAATTTTAGCTCTAACACTGATGATCCACCTACAAATGTGAACTGACGTTCAAAAATAAAACATTTGAAAACGGACCATTTTCCACATTTCTGAAGCATGACGTAATGGGGGGGTGTTATCTCTTTTGTCGAAAATCAGCCGTTTTTGCGCGAACATTAAATGCCTCCAAATGGTATTTATTTCACTTCCCGAGCCCCTGGAAGCATGAAAATCACTTTAAACATGCTAATTTTAGCTCTAACACTGATGATCCACCTACAAATGTGAACTGACGTTCAAAAATAAAACATTTGAAAACGGACCATTTTCCACATTTCTGAAGCATGACGTAATGGGGGGGTGTTATCTCTTTTGTCGAAAATCAGCCGTTTTTGTTAGAACATTAAATGCCTCCAAATGGTATTTAATTAACTTCCCGAGCCCCTGGAAGCATGAAAATCCCTTTAAACATGCTAATTTTAGCTCTAACACTGATGATCCACCTACAAATGTGAACTGACGTTCAAAAATAAAACATTTGAAAACGGACCATTTTCCACATTTCTGAAGCATGACGTAATGGGGGGGTGTTATCTCTTTTGTCGAAAATCAGCCGTTTTTGCTCGAACATTAAATGCCTCCAAATGGTATTTAATTAACTTCCAGAGCCCCTGGAAGCATGAAAATCACTTTAAACATGCTAATTTTAGCTCTAACACTGATGATCCACCTACAAATGTGAACTGACGTTCAAAAATAAAACATTTGAAAACGGACCATTTTCCACATTTCTGAAGCATGACGTAATGGGGGGGTGTTATCTCTTTTGTCGAAAATCAGCCGTTTTTGCTCGAACATTAAATGCCTCCAAATGGTATTTATTTCACTTCCCGGGGTGAAGAAACCCTTTTTGAGAACTCAGAGTGAGTAAATTGGCCATTTTCATGCACTTTTAACCATTCCATAAATCTTGTGTTTTGGGCCCCTGGAAGCATGAAAATCACTTTAAACATGCTAATTTTAGCTCTAACACTGATGATCCACCTACAAATGTGAACTGACGTTCAAAAATAAAACATTTGAAAACGGACCATTTTCCACATTTCTGAAGCATGACGTAATGGGGGGGTGTTATCTCTTTTGTCGAAAATCAGCCGTTTTTGCTCGAACATTAAATGCCTCCAAATGGTATTTAATTAACTTCCCGGGGTGAAGAAACCCTTTTTGAGAACTCAGAGTGAGTAAATTGGCCATTTTCATGCACTTTTAACCATTCCATAAATCTTGTGTTTTGGGCCCCTGGAAGCATGAAAATCACTTTAAACATGCTAATTTTAGCTCTAACACTGATGATCCACCTACAAATGTGAACTGACGTTCAAAAATAAAACATTTGAAAACGGACCATTTTCCACATTTCTGAAGCATGACGTAATGGGGGGGTGTTATCTCTTTTGTCGAAAATCAGCCGTTTTTGCTCGAACATTAAATGCCTCCAAATGGTATTTAATTAACTTCCCGGGGTGAAGAAACCCTTTTTGAGAACTCAGAGTGAGTAAATTGGCCATTTTCATGCACTTTTAACCATTCCATAAATCTTGTGTTTTGGGCCCCTGGAAGCATGAAAATCACTTTAAACATGCTAATTTTAGCTCTAACAATGATGATCCACCTACAAATGTGAACTGACGTTCAAAAATAAAACATTTGAAAACGGACCATTTTCCACATTTCTGAAGCATGACGTAATGGGGGGGTGTTATCTCTTTTGTCGAAAATCAGCCGTTTTTGCTCGAACATTAAATGCCTCCAAATGGTATTTAATTAACTTCCCGAGCCCTCTGGTAGCATGAAAATCACTTTAAACATGCTAATTTTAGCTCTAACACTGATGATCCACCTACAAATGTGAACTGACGTTCAAAAATAAAACATTTGAAAACGGACCATTTTCCACATTTCTGAAGCATGACGTAATGGGGGGGTGTTATCTCTTTTGTCGAAAATCAGCCGTTTTTGCTCGAACATTAAATGCCTCCAAATGGTATTTATTTCACTTCCCGGGGTGAAGAAACCCTTTTTGAGAACTCAGAGTGAGTAAATTGGCCATTTTCATGCACTTTTAACCATTCCATAAATCTTGTGTTTTGGGCCCCTGGAAGCATGAAAATCACTTTAAACATGCTAATTTTAGCTCTAACACTGATGATCCACCTACAAATGTGAACTGACGTTCAAAAATAAAACATTTGAAAACGGACCATTTTCCACATTTCTGAAGCATGACGTAATGGGGGGGTGTTATCTCTTTTGTCGAAAATCAGCCGTTTTTGCTCGAACATTAAATGCCTCCAAATGGTATTTAATTAACTTCCCGAGCCCCTGGAAGCATGAAAATCACTTTAAACATGCTAATTTTAGCTCTAACACTGATGATCCACCTACAAATGTGAACTGACGTTCAAAAATAAAACATTTGAAAACGGACCATTTTCCACATTTCTGAAGCATGACGTAATGGGGGGGTGTTATCTCTTTTGTCGAAAATCAGCCGTTTTTGCTCGAACATTAAATGCCTCCAAATGGTATTTAATTAACTTCCCGAGCCCCTGGAAGCATGAAAATCACTTTAAACATGCTAATTTTAGCTCTAACACTGATGATCCACCTACAAATGTGAACTGACGTTCAAAAATAAAACATTTGAAAACGGACCATTTTCCACATTTCTGAAGCATGACGTAATGGGGGGGTGTTATCTCTTTTGTCGAAAATCAGCCGTTTTTGCTCGAACATTAAATGCCTCCAAATGGTATTTAATTAACTTCCCGGGGTGAAGAAACCCTTTTTGAGAACTCAGAGTGAGTAAATTGGCCATTTTCATGCACTTTTAACCATTCCATAAATCTTGTGTTTTGGGCCCCTGGAAGCATGAAAATCACTTTAAACATGCTAATTTTAGCTCTAACACTGATGATCCACCTACAAATGTGAACTGACGTTCAAAAATAAAACATTTGAAAACGGACCATTTTCCACATTTCTGAAGCATGACGTAATGGGGGGGCGTTATCTCTTTTGTCGAAAATCAGCCGTTTTTGCTCGAACATTAAATGCCTCCAAATGGTATTTAATTAACTTCCCGAGCCCCTGGAAGCATGAAAATCACTTTAAACATGCTAATTTTAGCTCTAACACTGATGATCCACCTACAAATGTGAACTGACGTTCAAAAATAAAACATTTGAAAACATACCATTTTCTACATTTCTGAAGCATGACGTAATGGGGGGTGTTATCTCTTTTGTCGAAAATCAGCCGTTTTTGCTCGAACATTAAATGCCTCCAAATGGTATTTATTTCACTTCCCGAGCCCCTGGAAGCATGAAAATCACTTTAAACATGCTAATTTTAGCTCTAACACTGATGATCCACCTACAAATGTGAACTGACGTTCAAAAATAAAACATTTGAAAACGGACCATTTTCCACATTTCTGAAGCATGACGTAATGGGGGGGTGTTATCTCTTTTGTCGAAAATCAGCCGTTTTTGCGCGAACATTAAATGCCTCCAAATGGTATTTATTTCACTTCCCGAGCCCCTGGAAGCATGAAAATCACTTTAAACATGCTAATTTTAGCTCTAACACTGATGATCCACCTACAAATGTGAACTGACGTTCAAAAATAAAACATTTGAAAACTGACCATTTTCCACATTTCTGAAGCAGGACGTAATGGGGGGGTGTTATCTCTTTTGTCGAAAATCAGCCGTTTTTGCTCGAACATTAAATGCCTCCAAATGGTATTTAATTAACTTCCCGAGCCCCTGGAAGCATGAAAATCCCTTTAAACATGCTAATTTTAGCTCTAACACTGATGATCCACCTACAAATGTGAACTGACGTTCAAAAATAAAACATTTGAAAACGGACCATTTTCCACATTTCTGAAGCATGACGTAATGGGGGGGTGTTATCTCTTTTGTCGAAAATCAGCTGTTTTTGCTCGAACATTAAATGCCTCCAAATGGTATTTAATTAACTTCCCGAGCCCCTGGAAGCATGAAAATCACTTTAAACATGCTAATTTTAGCTCTAACACTGATGATCCACCTACAAATGTGAACTGACGTTCAAAAATAAAACATTTGAAAACGGACCATTTTCCACATTTCTGAAGCATGACGTAATGGGGGGGTGTTATCTCTTTTGTCGAAAATCAGCCGTTTTTGCTTGAACATTAAATGCCTCCAAATGGTATTTATTTCACTTCCCGGGGTGAAGAAACCCTTTTTGAGAACTCAGAGTGAGTAAATTGGCCATTTTCATGCACTTTTAACCATTCCATAAATCTTGTGTTTTGGGCCCCTGGAAGCATGAAAATCACTTTAAACATGCTAATTTTAGCTCTAACACTGATGATCCACCTACAAATGTGAACTGACGTTCAAAAATAAAACATTTGAAAACGGACCATTTTCCACATTTCTGAAGCATGACGTAATGGGGGGGTGTTATCTCTTTTGTCGAAAATCAGCCGTTTTTGCTCGAACATTAAATGCCTCCAAATGGTATTTAATTAACTTCCCGGGGTGAAGAAACCCTTTTTGAGAACTCAGAGTGAGTAAATTGGCCATTTTCATGCACTTTTAACCATTCCATAAATCTTGTGTTTTGGGCCCCTGGAAGCATGAAAATCACTTTAAACATGCTAATTTTAGCTCTAACACTGATGATCCACCTACAAATGTGAACTGACGTTCAAAAATAAAACATTTGAAAACGGACCATTTTCCACATTTCTGAAGCATGACGTAATGGGGGGGTGTTATCTCTTTTGTCGAAAATCAGCCGTTTTTGCTCGAACATTAAATGCCTCCAAATGGTATTTAATTAACTTCCCGGGGTGAAGAAACCCTTTTTGAGAACTCAGAGTGAGTAAATTGGCCATTTTCATGCACTTTTAACCATTCCATAAATCTTGTGTTTTGGGCCCCTGGAAGCATGAAAATCACTTTAAACATGCTAATTTTAGCTCTAACAATGATGATCCACCTACAAATGTGAACTGACGTTCAAAAATAAAACATTTGAAAACGGACCATTTTCCACATTTCTGAAGCATGACGTAATGCGGGGGTGTTATCTCTTTTGTCGAAAATCAGCCGTTTTTGCTCGAACATTAAATGCCTCCAAATGGTATTTAATTAACTTCCCGAGCCCTCTGGAAGCATGAAAATCACTTTAAACATGCTAATTTTAGCTCTAACACTGATGATCCACCTACAAATGTGAACTGACGTTCAAAAATAAAACATTTGAAAACGGACCATTTTCCACATTTCTGAAGCATGACGTAATGGGGGGGTGTTATCTCTTTTGTCGAAAATCAGCCGTTTTTGCTCGAACATTAAATGCCTCCAAATGGTATTTATTTCACTTCCCGGGGTGAAGAAACCCTTTTTGAGAACTCAGAGTGAGTAAATTGGCCATTTTCATGCACTTTTAACCATTCCATAAATCTTGTGTTTTGGGCCCCTGGAAGCATGAAAATCACTTTAAACATGCTAATTTTAGCTCTAACACTGATGATCCACCTACAAATGTGAACTGACGTTTAAAAATAAAACATTTGAAAACGGACCATTTTCCACATTTCTGAAGCATGACGTAATGGGGGGGTGTTATCTCTTTTGTCGAAAATCAGCCGTTTTTGCTCGAACATTAAATGCCTCCAAATGGTATTTAATTAACTTCCCGAGCCCCTGGAAGCATGAAAATCACTTTAAACATGCTAATTTTAGCTCTAACACTGATGATCCACCTACAAATGTGAACTGACGTTCAAAAATAAAACATTTGAAAACGGACCATTTTCCACATTTCTGAAGCATGACGTAATGGGGGGGTGTTATCTCTTTTGTCGAAAATCAGCCGTTTTTGCTCGAACATTAAATGCCTCCAAATGGTATTTAATTAACTTCCCGGGGTGAAGAAACCCTTTTTGAGAACTCAGAGTGAGTAAATTGGCCATTTTCATGCACTTTTAACCATTCCATAAATCTTGTGTTTTGGGCCCCTGGAAGCATGAAAATCACTTTAAACATGCTAATTTTAGCTCTAACACTGATGATCCACCTACAAATGTGAACTGACGTTCAAAAATAAAACATTTGAAAACGGACCATTTTCCACATTTCTGAAGCATGACGTAATGGGGGGGTGTTATCTCTTTTGTCGAAAATCAGCCGTTTTTGCTCGAACATTAAATGCCTCCAAATGGTATTTAATTAACTTCCCGAGCCCCTGGAAGCATGAAAATCACTTTAAACATGCTAATTTTAGCTCTAACACTGATGATCCACCTACAAATGTGAACTGACGTTCAAAAATAAAACATTTGAAAACGGACCATTTTCCACATTTCTGAAGCATGACGTAATGGGGGGGTGTTATCTCTTTTGTCGAAAATCAGCCGTTTTTGCTCGAACATTAAATGCCTCCAAATGGTATTTATTTCACTTCCCGAGCCCCTGGAAGCATGAAAATCACTTTAAACATGCTAATTTTAGCTCTAACACTGATGATCCACCTACAAATGTGAACTGACGTTCAAAAATAAAACATTTGAAAACGGACCATTTTCCACATTTCTGAAGCATGACGTAATCGGGGGATGTTATCTCTTTTGTCGAAAATCAGCCGTTTTTGCTCGAACATTAAATGCCTCCAAATGGTATTTAATTAACTTCCCGGGGTGAAGAAACCCTTTTTGAGAACTCAGAGTGAGTAAATTGGCCATTTTCATGCACTTTTAACCATTCCATAAATCTTGTGTTTTGGGCCCCTGGAAGCATGAAAATCACTTTAAACATGCTAATTTTAGCTCTAACACTGATGATCCACCTACAAATGTGAACTGACGTTCAAAAATAAAACATTTGAAAACGGACCATTTTCCACATTTCTGAAGCATGACCTAATGGGGGGGTGTTATCTCTTTTGTCGAAAATCAGCCGTTTTTGCTCGAACATTAAATGCCTCCAAATGGTATTTAATTAACTTCCCGGGGTGAAGAAACCCTTTTTGAGAACTCAGAGTGAGTAAATTGGCCATTTTCATGCACTTTTAACCATTCCATAAATCTTGTGTTTTGGGCCCCTGGAAGCATGAAAATCACTTTAAACATGCTAATTTTAGCTCTAACACTGATGATCCACCTACAAATGTGAACTGACGTTCAAAAATAAAACATTTGAAAACGGACCATTTTCCACATTTCTGAAGCATGACGTAATGGGGGGGTGTTATCTCTTTTGTCGAAAATCAGCCGTTTTTGCTCGAACATTAAATGCCTCCAAATGGTATTTAATTAACTTCCCGGGGTGAAGAAA
Source organism: Lissotriton vulgaris (assembly GCF_964263255.1). NCBI lineage: Eukaryota > Metazoa > Chordata > Amphibia > Caudata > Salamandridae > Lissotriton > Lissotriton vulgaris. The sequence goes on from NW_028253125.1 coordinate 230,247, forward strand.
CCCTTTTTGAGAACTCAGAGTGAGTAAATTGGCAATTTTCATGCACTTTTAACCATTCCATAAATCTTGTGTTTTGGGCCCCTGGAAGCATGAAAATCACTTTAAACATGCTAATTTTAGCTCTAACACTGATGATCCACCTACAAATGTGAACTGACGTTCAAAAGTAAAACATTTGAAAACGGACCATTTTCCACATTTCTGAAGCATGACGTAATGGGGGGGCGTTATCTCTTTTGTCGAAAATCAGCCGTTTTTGCTCGAACATTAAATGCCTCCAAATGGTATTTAATTAACTTCCCGAGCCCCTGGAAGCATGAAAATCACTTTAAACATGCTAATTTTAGCTCTAACACTGATGATCCACCTACAAATGTGAACTGACGTTCAAAAATAAAACATTTGAAAACGGACCATTTTCCACATTTCTGAAGCATGACGTAATTGGGGGGTGTTATCTCTTTTGTCGAAAATCAGCCGTTTTTGCTCGAACATTAAATGCCTCCAAATGGTATTTAATTAACTTCCCGAGCCCCTGGAAGCATGAAAATCACTTTAAACATGCTAAGTTTAGCTCTAACACTGATGATCCACCTACAAATGTGAACTGACGTTCAAAAATAAAACATTTGAAAACGGACCATTTTCCACATTTCTGAAGCATGACGTAATGGGGGGGTGTTATCTCTTTTGTCGAAAATCAGCCGTTTTTGCTCGAACATTAAATGCCTCCAAATGGTATTTATTTCACTTCCCGGGGTGAAGAAACCCTTTTTGAGAACTCAGAGTGAGTAAATTGGCCATTTTCCTGCACTTTTAACCATTCCATAAATCTTGTGTTTTGGGCCCCTGGAAGCATGAAAATCACTTTAAACATGCTAATTTTAGCTCTAACACTGATGATCCACCTACAAATGTGAACTGACGTTCAAAAATAAAACATTTGAAAACGGACCATTTTCCACATTTCTGAAGCATGACGTAATGGGGGGGGTGTTATCTCTTTTGTCGAAAATCAGCCGTTTTTGCTCGAACATTAAATGCCTCCAAATGGTATTTAATTAACTTCCCGAGCCCCTGGAAGCATGAAAATCACTTTAAACATGCTAAGTTTAGCTCTAACACTGATGATCCACCTACAAATGTGAACTGACGTTCAAAAATAAAACATTTGAAAACGGACCATTTTCCACATTTCTGAAGCATGACGTAATGGGGGGTGTTATCTCTTTTGTCGAAAATCAGCCGTTTTTGCTCGAACATTAAATGCCTCCAAATGGTATTTAATTAACTTCCCGGGGTGAAGAAACCCTTTTTGAGAACTCAGAGTGAGTAAATTGGCCATTTTCAAGCACTTTTAACCATTCCATAAATCTTGTGTTTTGGGCCCCTGGAAGCATGAAAATCACTTTAAACATGCTAATTTTAGCTCTAACACTGATGATCCACCTACAAATGTGAACTGACGTTCAAAAATAAAACATTTGAAAACGGACCATTTTCCACATTTCTGAAGCATGACGTAATGGCGGGGTGTTATCTCTTTTGTCGAAAATCAGCCGTTTTTGCTCGAACATTAAATGCCTCCAAATGGTATTTAATTAACTTCCCGAGCCCCTGGAAGCATGAAAATCACTTTAAACATGCTAATTTTAGCTCTAACACTGATGATCCACCTACAAATGTGAACTGACGTTCAAAAATAAAACATTTGAAAACGGACCATTTTCCACATTTCTGAAGCATGACATAATGGGGGGGTGTTATCTCTTTTGTCGAAAATCTGCCGTTTTTGCTCGAACATTAAATGCCTCCAAATGGTATTTAATTAACTTCCCGAGCCCCTGGAAGCATGAAAATCACTTTAAACATGCTAATTTTAGCTCTAACACTGATGATCCACCTACAAATGTGAACTGACGTTCAAAAATAAAACATTTGAAAACGGACCATTTTCCACATTTCTGAAGCATGACGTAATGGGGGGGTGTTATCTCTTTTGTCGAAAATCAGCCGTTTTTGAACGAACATTAAATGCCTCCAAATGGTATTTAATTAACTTCCCGAGGTGAAGAAACCCTTTTTGAGAACTCAGAGTGAGTAAATTGGCCATTTTCATGCACTTTTAACCATTCCATAAATCTTGTGTTTTGGGCCCCTGGAAGCATGAAAATCACTTTAAACATGCTAATTTTAGCTCTAACACTGATGATCCACCTACAAATGTGAACTGACGTTCAAAAATAAAACATTTGAAAACAGACCATTTTCCACATTTCTAAAGCATGACGTAATGGGAGGGTGTTATCTCTTTTGTCGAAAATCAGCCGTTTTTGCTCGAACATTAAATGCCTCCAAATGGTATTTAATTAACTTCCCGAGCCCCTGGAAGCATGAAAATCACTTTAAACATGCTAATTTTAGCTCTAACACTGATGATCCACCTACAAATGTGAACTGACGTTCAAAAATAAAACATTTGAAAACGGACCATTTTCCACATTTCTGAAGCATGACGTAATGGGGGGGGTGTTATCTCTTTTGTCGAAAATCAGCCGTTTTTGCTCGAACATTAAATGCCTCCAAATGGTATTTATTTCACTTCCCGGGGTGCCTTTTTGAGAACTCAGAGTGAGTAAATTGGCCATTTTCATGCACTTCTAACCATTCCATAAATCTTGTGTTTTGGGCCCCTGGAAGCATGAAAATCACTTTAAACAAGCTAATTTTAGCTCTAACACTGATGATCCACCTACAAATGTGAACTGACGTTCAAAAATAAAACATTTGAAAACGGACAATTTTCCACATTTCTGAAGCATGACGTAATGGGGGGGTGTTATCTCTTTTGTCGAAAATCAGCCGTTTTTGCTCGAACATTAAATGCCTCCAAATGGTATTTAATTAACTTCCCGAGCCCCTGGAAGCATGAAAATCACTGTAAACATGCTAATTTTAGCTCTAACACTGATGATCCACCTACAAATGTGAACTGACGTTCAAAAATAAAACATTTGAAAACGGACCATTTTCCACATTTCTGAAGCATGACGTAATCGGGGGGTGTTATCTCTTTTGTCGAAAATCAGCCGTTTTTGCTCGAACATTAAATGCCTCCAAATGGTATTTAATTAACTTCCCGGGGTGAAGAAACCCTTTTTGAGAACTCAGAGTGAGTAAATTGGCCATTTTCATGCACTTTTAACCATTCCTTAAATCTTGTGTTTTGGGCCCCTGGAAGCATGAAAATCACTTTAAACATGCTAATTTTAGCTCTAACACTGATGATCCACCTACAAATGTGAACTGACGTTCAAAAATAAAACATTTGAAAACGGACCATTTTCCACATTTCTGAAGCATGACGTAATGGGGGGGTGTTATCTCTTTTGTCGAAAATCAGCCGTTTTTGCTCGAACATTAAATGCCTCCAAATGGTATTTAATTAACTTCCCAAGCCCCTGGAAGCATGAAAATCACTTTAAACATGCTAATTTTAGCTCTAACACTGATGATCCACCTACAAATGTGAACTGACGTTCAAAAATAAAACATTTGAAAACGGACCATTTTCCACATTTCTGAAGCATGGCGTAATGGGGGGGTGTTATCTCTTTTGTCGAAAATCAGCCGTTTTTGCTCGAACATTAAATGCCTCCAAATGGTATTTAATTAACTTCCCGAGCCCCTGGAAGCATGAAAATCCCTTTAAACATGCTAATTTTAGCTCTAACACTGATGATCCACCTACAAATGTGAACTGACGTTCAAAAATAAAACATTTGAAAACGGACCATTTTCCACATTTCTGAAGCATGACGTAATGGGGGGGTGTTATCTCTTTTGTCGAAAATAAGCCGTTTTTGCTCGAACATTAAATGCCTCCAAATGGTATTTAATTAACTTCCCGAGCCCCTGGAAGCATGAAAATCACTTTAAACATGCTAATTTTAGCTCTAACACTGATGATCCACCTACAAATGTGAACTGACGTTCAAAAATAAAACATTTGAAAACGGACCATTTTCCACATTTCTGAAGCATGACGTAATGGGGGGGTGTTATCTCTTTTGTCGAAAATCTGCCGTTTTTGCTCGAACATTAAATGCCTCCAAATGGTATTTATTTCACTTCCCGGGGTGAAGAAACCCTTTTTGAGAACTCAGAGTGAGTAAATTGGCCATTTTCATGCACTTTTAACCATTCCATAAATCTTGTGTTTTGGGCCCCTGGAAGCATGAAAATCACTTTAAACATGCTAATTTTAGCTCTAACACTGATGATCCACCTACAAATGTGAACTGACGTTCAAAAATAAAACATTTGAAAACGGACCATTTTCCACATTTCTGAAGCATGACGTAATGGGGGGGTGTTATCTCTTTTGTCGAAAATCAGCCGTTTTTGCTCGAACATTAAATGCCTCCAAATGGTATTTAATTAACTTCCCGGGGTGAAGAAACCCTTTTTGAGAACTCAGAGTGAGTAAATTGGCCATTTTCATGCACTTTTAACCATTCCATAAATCTTGTGTTTTGGGCCCCTGGAAGCATGAAAATCACTTTAAACATGCTAATTTTAGCTCTAACACTGATGATCCACCTACAAATGTGAACTGACGTTCAAAAATAAAACATTTGAAAACGGACCATTTTCCACATTTCTGAAGCATGACGTAATGGGGGGGTGTTATCTCTTTTGTCGAAAATCAGCCGTTTTTGCTCGAACATTAAATGCCTCCAAATGGTATTTAATTAACTTCCCGGGGTGAAGAAACCCTTTTTGAGAACTCAGAGTGAGTAAATTGGCCATTTTCATGCACTTTTAACCATTCCATAAATCTTGTGTTTTGGGCCCCTGGAAGCATGAAAATCACTTTAAACATGCTAATTTTAGCTCTAACAATGATGATCCACCTACAAATGTGAACTGACGTTCAAAAATAAAACATTTGAAAACGGACCATTTTCCACATTTCTGAAGCATGACGTAATGCGGGGGTGTTATCTCTTTTGTCGAAAATCAGCCGTTTTTGCTCGAACATTAAATGCCTCCAAATGGTATTTAATTAACTTCCCGAGCCCTCTGGAAGCATGAAAATCACTTTAAACATGCTAATTTTAGCTCTAACACTGATGATCCACCTACAAATGTGAACTGACGTTCAAAAATAAAACATTTGAAAACGGACCATTTTCCACATTTCTGAAGCATGACGTAATGGGGGGGTGTTATCTCTTTTGTCGAAAATCAGCCGTTTTTGCTCGAACATTAAATGCCTCCAAATGGTATTTATTTCACTTCCCGGGGTGAAGAAACCCTTTTTGAGAACTCAGAGTGAGTAAATTGGCCATTTTCATGCACTTTTAACCATTCCATAAATCTTGTGTTTTGGGCCCCTGGAAGCATGAAAATCACTTTAAACATGCTAATTTTAGCTCTAACACTGATGATCCACCTACAAATGTGAACTGACGTTCAAAAATAAAACATTTGAAAACGGACCATTTTCCACATTTCTGAAGCATGACGTAATGGGGGGGTGTTATCTCTTTTGTCGAAAATCAGCCGTTTTTGCTCGAACATTAAATGCCTCCAAATGGTATTTAATTAACTTCCCGAGCCCCTGGAAGCATGAAAATCACTTTAAACATGCTAATTTTAGCTCTAACACTGATGATCCACCTACAAATGTGAACTGACGTTCAAAAATAAAACATTTGAAAACGGACCATTTTCCACATTTCTGAAGCATGACGTAATGGGGGGGTGTTATCTCTTTTGTCGAAAATCAGCCGTTTTTGCTCGAACATTAAATGCCTCCAAATGGTATTTAATTAACTTCCCGAGGTGAAGAAACCCTTTTTGAGAACTCAGAGTGAGTAAATTGGCCATTTTCATGCACTTTTAACCATTCCATAAATCTTGTGTTTTGGGCCCCTGGAAGCATGAAAATCACTTTAAACATGCTAATTTTAGCTCTAACACTGATGATCCACCTACAAATGTGAACTGACGTTCAAAAATAAAACATTTGAAAACAGACCATTTTCCACATTTCTAAAGCATGACGTAATGGGAGGGTGTTATCTCTTTTGTCGAAAATCAGCCGTTTTTGCTCGAACATTAAATGCCTCCAAATGGTATTTAATTAACTTCCCGAGCCCTCTGGAAGCATGAAAATCACTTTAAACATGCTAATTTTAGCTCTAACACTGATGATCCACCTACAAATGTGAACTGACGTTCAAAAATAAAACATTTGAAAACGGACCATTTTCCACATTTCTGAAGCATGACGTAATGGGGGGGTGTTATCTCTTTTGTCGAAAATCAGCCGTTTTTGCTCGAACATTAAATGCCTCCAAATGGTATTTATTTCACTTCCCGGGGTGAAGAAACCCTTTTTGAGAACTCAGAGTGAGTAAATTGGCCATTTTCATGCACTTTTAACCATTCCATAAATCTTGTGTTTTGGGCCCCTGGAAGCATGAAAATCACTTTAAACATGCTAATTTTAGCTCTAACACTGATGATCCACCTACAAATGTGAACTGACGTTCAAAAATAAAACATTTGAAAACGGACCATTTTCCACATTTCTGAAGCATGACGTAATGGGGGGGTGTTATCTCTTTTGTCGAAAATCAGCCGTTTTTGCTCGAACATTAAATGCCTCCAAATGGTATTTAATTAACTTCCCGAGCCCCTGGAAGCATGAAAATCACTTTAAACATGCTAATTTTAGCTCTAACACTGATGATCCACCTACAAATGTGAACTGACGTTCAAAAATAAAACATTTGAAAACGGACCATTTTCCACATTTCTGAAGCATGACGTAATGGGGGGGTGTTATCTCTTTTGTCGAAAATCAGCCGTTTTTGCTCGAACATTAAATGCCTCCAAATGGTATTTAATTAACTTCCCGAGGTGAAGAAACCCTTTTTGAGAACTCAGAGTGAGTAAATTGGCCATTTTCATGCACTTTTAACCATTCCATAAATCTTGTGTTTTGGGCCCCTGGAAGCATGAAAATCACTTTAAACATGCTAATTTTAGCTCTAACACTGATGATCCACCTACAAATGTGAACTGACGTTCAAAAATAAAACATTTGAAAACAGACCATTTTCCACATTTCTAAAGCATGACGTAATGGGAGGGTGTTATCTCTTTTGTCGAAAATCAGCCGTTTTTGCTCGAACATTAAATGCCTCCAAATGGTATTTAATTAACTTCCCGAGCCCCTGGAAGCATGAAAATCACTTTAAACATGCTAATTTTAGCTCTAACACTGATGATCCACCTACAAATGTGAACTGACGTTCAAAAATAAAACATTTGAAAACGGACCATTTTCCACATTTCTGAAGCATGACGTAATGGGGGGGGTGTTATCTCTTTTGTCGAAAATCAGCCGTTTTTGCTCGAACATTAAATGCCTCCAAATGGTATTTATTTCACTTCCCGGGGTGCCTTTTTGAGAACTCAGAGTGAGTAAATTGGCCATTTTCATGCACTTCTAACCATTCCATAAATCTTGTGTTTTGGGCCCCTGGAAGCATGAAAATCACTTTAAACAAGCTAATTTTAGCTCTAACACTGATGATCCACCTACAAATGTGAACTGACGTTCAAAAATAAAACATTTGAAAACGGACCATTTTCCACATTTCTGAAGCATGACGTAATGGGGGGGTGTTATCTCTTTTGTCGAAAATCAGCCGTTTTTGCTCGAACATTAAATGCCTCCAAATGGTATTTAATTAACTTCCCGAGCCCCTGGAAGCATGAAAATCACTTTAAACATGCTAATTTTAGCTCTAACACTGATGATCCACCTACAAATGTGAACTGACGTTCAAAAATAAAACATTTGAAAACGGACCATTTTCCACATTTCTGAAGCATGACGTAATGGGGGGGTGTTATCTCTTTTGTCGAAAATCAGCCGTTTTTGCTCGAACATTAAATGCCTCCAAATGGTATTTAATTAACTTCCCGGGGTGAAGAAACCCTTTTTGAGAACTCAGAGTGAGTAAATTGGCCATTTTCATGCACTTTTAACCATTCCTTAAATCTTGTGTTTTGGGCCCCTGGAAGCATGAAAATCACTTTAAACATGCTAATTTTAGCTCTAACACTGATGATCCACCTACAAATGTGAACTGACGTTCAAAAATAAAACATTTGAAAACGGACCATTTTCCACATTTCTGAAGCATGACGTAATGGGGGGGTGTTATCTCTTTTGTCGAAAATCAGTCGTTTTTGCTCGAACATTAAATGCCTCCAAATGGTATTTAATTAACTTCCCAAGCCCCTGGAAGCATGAAAATCACTTTAAACATGCTAATTTTAGCTCTAACACTGATGATCCACCTACAAATGTGAACTGACGTTCAAAAATAAAACATTTGAAAACGGACCATTTTCCACATTTCTGAAGCATGGCGTAATGGGGGGGTGTTATCTCTTTTGTCGAAAATCAGCCGTTTTTGCTCGAACATTAAATGCCTCCAAATGGTATTTAATTAACTTCCCGAGCCCCTGGAAGCATGAAAATCCCTTTAAACATGCTAATTTTAGCTCTAACACTGATGATCCACCTACAAATGTGAACTGACGTTCAAAAATAAAACATTTGAAAACGGACCATTTTCCACATTTCTGAAGCATGACGTAATGGGGGGGTGTTATCTCTTTTGTCGAAAATAAGCCGTTTTTGCTCGAACATTAAATGCCTCCAAATGGTATTTAATTAACTTCCCGAGCCCCTGGAAGCATGAAAATCACTTTAAACATGCTAATTTTAGCTCTAACACTGATGATCCACCTACAAATGTGAACTGACGTTCAAAAATAAAACATTTGAAAACGGACCATTTTCCACATTTCTGAAGCATGACGTAATGGGGGGGTGTTATCTCTTTTGTCGAAAATCTGCCGTTTTTGCTCGAACATTAAATGCCTCCAAATGGTATTTATTTCACTTCCCGGGGTGAAGAAACCCTTTTTGAGAACTCAGAGTGAGTAAATTGGCCATTTTCATGCACTTTTAACCATTCCATAAATCTTGTGTTTTGGGCCCCTGGAAGCATGAAAATCACTTTAAACATGCTAATTTTAGCTCTAACACTGATGATCCACCTACAAATGTGAACTGACGTTCAAAAATAAAACATTTGAAAACGGACCATTTTCCACATTTCTGAAGCATGACGTAATGGGGGGGTGTTATCTCTTTTGTCGAAAATCAGCCGTTTTTGCTCGAACATTAAATGCCTCCAAATGGTATTTAATTAACTTCCCGGGGTGAAGAAACCCTTTTTGAGAACTCAGAGTGAGTAAATTGGCCATTTTCATGCACTTTTAACCATTCCATAAATCTTGTGTTTTGGGCCCCTGGAAGCATGAAAATCACTTTAAACATGCTAATTGTAGCTCTAACACTGATGATCCACCTACAAATGTGAACTGACGTTCAAAAATAAAACATTTGAAAACGGACCATTTTCCACATTTCTGAAGCATGACGTAATGGGGGGGTGTTATCTCTTTTGTCGAAAATCAGCCGTTTTTGCTCGAACATTAAATGCCTCCAAATGGTATTTAATTAACTTCCCGGGGTGAAGAAACCCTTTTTGAGAACTCAGAGTGAGTAAATTGGCCATTTTCATGCACTTTTAACCATTCCATAAATCTTGTGTTTTGGGCCCCTGGAAGCATGAAAATCACTTTAAACATGCTAATTTTAGCTCTAACAATGATGATCCACCTACAAATGTGAACTGACGTTCAAAAATAAAACATTTGAAAACGGACCATTTTCCACATTTCTGAAGCATGACGTAATGCGGGGGTGTTATCTCTTTTGTCGAAAATCAGCCGTTTTTGCTCGAACATTAAATGCCTCCAAATGGTATTTAATTAACTTCCCGAGCCCTCTGGAAGCATGAAAATCACTTTAAACATGCTAATTTTAGCTCTAACACTGATGATCCACCTACAAATGTGAACTGACGTTCAAAAATAAAACATTTGAAAACGGACCATTTTCCACATTTCTGAAGCATGACGTAATGGGGGGGTGTTATCTCTTTTGTCGAAAATCAGCCGTTTTTGCTTGAACATTAAATGCCTCCAAATGGTATTTATTTCACTTCCCGGGGTGAAGAAACCCTTTTTGAGAACTCAGAGTGAGTAAATTGGCCATTTTCATGCACTTTTAACCATTCCATAAATCTTGTGTTTTGGGCCCCTGGAAGCATGAAAATCACTTTAAACATGCTAATTTTAGCTCTAACACTGATGATCCACCTACAAATGTGAACTGACGTTCAAAAATAAAACATTTGAAAACGGACCATTTTCCACATTTCTGAAGCATGACGTAATGGGGGGGTGTTATCTCTTTTGTCGAAAATCAGCCGTTTTTGCTCGAACATTAAATGCCTCCAAATGGTATTTAATTAACTTCCCGAGCCCCTGGAAGCATGAAAATCACTTTAAACATGCTAATTTTAGCTCTAACACTGATGATCCACCTACAAATGTGAACTGACGTTCAAAAATAAAACATTTGAAAACGGACCATTTTCCACATTTCTGAAGCATGACGTAATGGGGGGGTGTTATCTCTTTTGTCGAAAATCAGCCGTTTTTGCTCGAACATTAAATGCCTCCAAATGGTATTTAATTAACTTCCCGGGGTGAAGAAACCCTTTTTGAGAACTCAGAGTGAGTAAATTGGCCATTTTCATGCACTTTTAACCATTCCATAAATCTTGTGTTTTGGGCCCCTGGAAGCATGAAAATCACTTTAAACATGCTAATTTTAGCTCTAACACTGATGATCCACCTACAAATGTGAACTGACGTTCAAAAATAAAACATTTGAAAACGGACCATTTTCCACATTTCTGAAGCATGACGTAATGGGGGGGTGTTATCTCTTTTGTCGAAAATCAGCCGTTTTTGCTCGAACATTAAATGCCTCCAAATGGTATTTAATTAACTTCCCGAGCCCCTGGAAGCATGAAAATCACTTTAAACATGCTAATTTTAGCTCTAACACTGATGATCCACCTACAAATGTGAACTGACGTTCAAAAATAAAACATTTGAAAACGGACCATTTTCCACATTTCTGAAGCATGACGTAATCGGGGGGTGTTATCTCTTTTGTCGAAAATCAGCCGTTTTTGCTCGAACATTAAATGCCTCCAAATGGTATTTAATTAACTTCCCGGGGTGAAGAAACCCTTTTTGAGAACTCAGAGTGAGTAAATTGGCCATTTTCATGCACTTTTAACCATTCCATAAATCTTGTGTTTTGGGCCCCTGGAAGCATGAAAATCACTTTAAACATGCTAATTTTAGCTCTAACACTGATGATCCACCTACAAATGTGAACTGACGTTCAAAAATAAAACATTTGAAAACTGACCATTTTCCACATTTCTGAAGCATGACGTAATGGGGGGGGTGTTATCTCTTTTGTCGAAAATCAGCCGTTTTTGCTCGAACATTAAATGCCTCCAAATGGTATTTAATTAACTTCCCGGGGTGAAGAAACCCTTTTTGAGAACTCAGAGTGAGTAAATTGGCCATTTTCATGCACTTTTAACCATTCCATAAATCTTGTGTTTTGGGCCCCTGGAAGCATGAAAATCACTTTAAACATGCTAATTTTAGCTCTAACACTGATGATCCACCTACAAATGTGAACTGACGTTCAAAAATAAAACATTTGAAAACGGACCATTTTCCACATTTCTGAAGCATGACGTAATGGGGGGGTGTTATCTCTTTTGTCGAAAATCAGCCGTTTTTGCTCGAACATTAAATGCCTCCAAATGGTATTTAATTAACTTCCCGGGGTGAAGAAACCCTTTTTGAGAACTCAGAGTGAGTAAATTGGCCATTTTCATGCACTTTTAACCATTCCATAAATCTTGTGTTATGGGCCCCTGGAAGCATGAAAATAACTTTAAACATGCTAATTTTAGCTCTAACACTGATGATCCACCTACAAATGTGAACTGACGTTCAAAAATAAAACATTTGAAAACGGACCATTTTCCACATTTCTGAAGCATGACGTAATGGGGGGGCGTTATCTCTTTTGTCGAAAATCAGCCGTTTTTGCTCGAACATTAAATGCCTCCAAATGGTATTTAATTAACTTCCCGAGCCCCTGGAAGCATGAAAATCACTTTAAACATGCTAATTTTAGCTCTAACACTGATGATCCACCTACAAATGTGAACTGACGTTCAAAAATAAAACATTTGAAAACGGACCATTTTCCACATTTCTGAAGCATGACGTAATGGGGGGGTGTTATCTCTTTTGTCGAAAATCAGCCGTTTTTGCTCGAACATTAAATGCCTCCAAATGGTATTTAATTAACTTCCCGAGCCCCTGGAAGCATGAAAATCACTTTAAACATGCTAAGTTTAGCTCTAACACTGATGATCCACCTACAAATGTGAACTGACGTTCAAAAATAAAACATTTGAAAACGGACCATTTTCCACATTTCTGAAGCATGACGTAATGGGGGGGTGTTATCTCTTTTGTCGAAAATCAGCCGTTTTTGCTCGAACATTAAATGCCTCCAAATGGTATTTATTTCACTTCCCGGGGTGAAGAAACCCTTTTTGAGAACTCAGAGTGAGTAAATTGGCCATTTTCCTGCACTTTTAACCATTCCATAAATCTTGTGTTTTGGGGCCCTGGAAGCATGAAAATCACTTTAAACATGCTAATTTTAGCTCTAACACTGATGATCCACCTACAAATGTGAACTGACGTTCAAAAATAAAACATTTGAAAACGGACCATTTTCCACATTTCTGAAGCATGACGTAATGAGGGGGGTGTTATCTCTTTTGTCGAAAATCAGCCGTTTTTGCTCGAACATTAAATGCCTCCAAATGGTATTTAATTAACTTCCCGAGCCCCTGGAAGCATGAAAATCACTTTAAACATGCTAAGTTTAGCTCTAACACTGATGATCCACCTACAAATGTGAACTGACGTTCAAAAATAAAACATTTGAAAACGGACCATTTTCCACATTTCTGAAGCATGACGTAATGGGGGGGTGTTATCTCTTTTGTCGAAAATCAGCCGTTTTTGCTCGAACATTAAATGCCTCCAAATGGTATTTAATTAACTTCCCGGGGTGAAGAAACCCTTTTTGAGAACTCAGAGTGAGTAAATTGGCCATTTTCATGCACTTTTAACCATTCCATAAATCTTGTGTTTTGGGCCCCTGGAAGCATGAAAATCACTTTAAACATGCTAATTTTAGCTCTAACACTGATGATCCACCTACAAATGTGAACTGACGTTCAAAAATAAAACATTTGAAAACGGACCATTTTCCACATTTCTGAAGCATGACGTAATGGGGGGGGGTTATCTCTTTTGTCGAAAATCAGCCGTTTTTGCTCGAACATTAAATGCCTCCAAATGGTATTTAATTAACTTCCCGAGCCCCTGGAAGCATGAAAATCACTTTAAACATGCTAATTTTAGCTCTAACACTGATGATCCACCTACAAATGTGAACTGACGTTCAAAAATAAAACATTTGAAAACGGACCATTTTCCACATTTTTGAAGCATGACGTAATGGGGGGGTGTTATCTCTTTTGTCGAAAATCAGCCGTTTTTGCTCGAACATTAAATGCCTCCAAATGGTATTTAATTAACTTCCCGAGCCCCTGGAAGCATGAAAATCACTTTAAACATGCTAATTTTAGCTCTAACACTGATGATCCACCTACAAATGTGAACTGACGTTCAAAAATAAAACATTTGAAAACGGACCATTTTCCACATTTCTGAAGCATGACGTAATGGGGGGGTGTTATCTCTTTTGTCGAAAATCAGCCGTTTTTGCTCGAACATTAAATGCCTCCAAATGGTATTTATTTCACTTCCCGGGGTGCCTTTTTGAGAACTCAGAGTGAGTAAATTGGCCATTTTCATGCACTTCTAACCATTCCATAAATCTTGTGTTTTGGGCCCCTGGAAGCATGAAAATCACTTTAAACAAGCTAATTTTAGCTCTAACACTGATGATCCACCTACAAATGTGAACTGACGTTCAAAAATAAAACATTTGAAAACGGACCATTTTCCACATTTCTGAAGCATGACGTAATGGGGGGGTGTTATCTCTTTTGTCGAAAATCAGCCGTTTTTGCTCGAACATTAAATGCCTCCAAATGGTATTTAATTAACTTCCCGAGCCCCTGGAAGCATGAAAATCACTTTAAACATGCTAATTTTAGCTCTAACACTGATGATCCACCTACAAATGTGAACTGACGTTCAAAAATAAAACATTTGAAAACGGACCATTTTCCACATTTCTGAAGCATGACGTAATGGGGGGGTGTTATCTCTTTTGTCGAAAATCAGCCGTTTTTGCTCGAACATTAAATGCCTCCAAATGGTATTTAATTAACTTCCCGGGGTGAAGAAACCCTTTTTGAGAACTCAGAGTGAGTAAATTGGCCATTTTCATGCACTTTTAACCATTCCATAAATCTTGTGTTTTGGGCCCCTGGAAGCATAAAAATCACTTTAAACATGCTAATTTTAGCTCTAACACTGATGATCCACCTACAAATGTGAACTGACGTTCAAAAATAAAACATTTGAAAACGGACCATTTTCCACATTTCTGAAGCATGACGTAATGGGGGGTGTTATCTCTTTTGTCGAAAATCAGCCATTTTTGCTCGAACATTAAATGCCTCCAAATGGTATTTAATTAACTTCCCGAGCCCCTGGAAGCATGAAAATCACTTTAAACATGCTAATTTTAGCTCTAACACTGATGATCCACCTACAAATGTGAACTGACGTTCAAAAATAAAACATTTGAAAACGGACCATTTTCCACATTTCTGAAGCATGACGTAATGGGGGGGTGTTATCTCTTTTGTCGAAAATCAGCCGTTTTTGCTCGAACATCAAATGCCTCCAAATGGTATTTAATTAACTTCCCGGGGTGAAGAAACCCTTTTTGAGAACTCAGAGTGAGTAAATTGGCCATTTTCATGCACTTTTAACCATTCCATAAATCTTGTGTTTTGGGCCCCTGGAAGCATGAAAATCACTTTAAACATGCTAATTTTAGCTCTAACACTGATGATCCACCTACAAATGTGAACTGACGTTCAAAAATAAAACATTTGAAAACGGACCATTTTCCACATTTCTGAAGCATGACGTAATGGGGGGGTGTTATCTCTTTTGTCGAAAATCAGCCGTTTTTGCTCGAACATTAAATGCCTCCAAATGGTATTTAATTAACTTCCCGAGCCCCTGGAAGCATGAAAATCACTTTAAACATGCTAATTTTAGCTCTAACACTGATGATCCACCTACAAATGTGAACTGACGTTCAAAAATAAAACATTTGAAAACGGACCATTTTCCACATTTCTGAAGCATGACGTAATGGGGGGTGTTATCTCTTTTGTCGAAAATCAGCCATTTTTGCTTGAACATTAAATGCCTCCAAATGGTATTTAATTAACTTCCCGAGCCCCTGGAAGCATGAAAATCACTTTAAACATGCTAAGTTTAGCTCTAACACTGATGATCCACCTACAAATGTGAACTGACGTTCAAAAATAAAACATTTGAAAACGGACCATTTTCCACATTTCTGAAGCATGACGTAATGGGGGGGTGTTATCTCTTTTGTCGAAAATCAGCCGTTTTTGCTCGAACATTAAATGCCTCCAAATGGTATTTAATTAACTTCCCGGGGTGAAGAAACCCTTTTTGAGAACTCAGAGTGAGTAAATTGGCCATTTTCATGCACTTTTAACCATTCCATAAATCTTGTGTTTTGGGCCCCTGGAAGCATGAAAATCACTTTAAACATGCTAATTTTAGCTCTAACACTGATGATCCACCTACAAATGTGAACTGACGTTCAAAAATAAAACATTTGAAAACGGACCATTTTCCACATTTCTGAAGCATGACGTAATGGGGGGGTGTTATCTCTTTTGTCGAAAATCAGCCGTTTTTGCTCGAACATTAAATGCCTCCAAATGGTATTTAATTAACTTCCCGAGCCCCTGGAAGCATGAAAATCACTTTAAACATGCTAATTTTAGCTCTAACACTGATGATCCACCTACAAATGTGAACTGACGTTCAAAAATAAAACATTTGAAAACGGACCATTTTCCACATTTCTGAAGCATGACGTAATGGGGGGGTGTTATCTCTTTTGTCGAAAATCAGCCGTTTTTGCTCGAACATTAAATGCCTCCAAATGGTATTTAATTAACTTCCCGAGCCCCTGGAAGCATGAAAATCACTTTAAACATGCTAATTTTAGCTCTAACACTGATGATCCACCTACAAATGTGAACTGACGTTCAAAAATAAAACATTTGAAAACGGACCATTTTCCACATTTCTGAAGCATGACGTAATGGGGGGGTGTTATCTCTTTTGTCGAAAATCAGCCGTTTTTGGTCGAACATTAAATGCCTCCAAATGGTATTTAATTAACTTCCCGAGGTGAAGAAACCCTTTTTGAGAACTCAGAGTGAGTAAATTGGCCATTTTCATGCACTTTTAACCATTCCATAAATCTTGTGTTTTGGGCCCCTGGAAGCATGAAAATCACTTTAAACATGCTAATTTTAGCTCTAACACTGATGATCCACCTACAAATGTGAACTGAGGTTCAAAAATAAAACATTTGAAAACAGACCATTTTCCACATTTCTAAAGCATGACGTAATGGGAGGGTGTTATCTCTTTTGTCGAAAATCAGCCGTTTTTGCTCGAACATTAAATGCCTCCAAATGGTATTTAATTAACTTCCCGAGCCCCTGGAAGCATGAAAATCACTTTAAACATGCTAATTTTAGCTCTAACACTGATGATCCACCTACAAATGTGAACTGACGTTCAAAAATAAAACATTTGAAAACAGACCATTTTCCACATTTCTGAAGCATGACGTAATGGGGGGGGTGTTATCTCTTTTGTCGAAAATCAGCCGTTTTTGCTCGAACATTAAATGCCTCCAAATGGTATTTATTTCACTTCCCGGGGTGCCTTTTTGAGAACTCAGATGAGTAAATTGGCCATTTTCATGCACTTCTAACCATTCCATAAATCTTGTGTTTTGGGCCCCTGGAAGCATGAAAATCACTTTAAACAAGCTAATTTTAGCTCTAACACTGATGATCCACCTACAAATGTGAACTGACGTTCAAAAATAAAACATTTGAAAACGGACCATTTTCCACATTTTTGAAGCATGACGTAATGGGGGGGTGTTATCTCTTTTGTCGAAAATCAGCCGTTTTTGCTCGAACATTAAATGCCTCCAAATGGTATTTAATTAACTTCCCGAGCCCCTGGAAGCATGAAAATCACTTTAAACATGCTAATTTTAGCTCTAACACTGATGATCCACCTACAAATGTGAACTGACGTTCAAAAATAAAACATTTGAAAACGGACCATTTTCCACATTTTTGAAGCATGACGTAATGGGGGGGTGTTATCTCTTTTGTCGGAAATCAGCCGTTTTTGCTCGAACATTAAATGCCTCCAAATGGTATTTAATTAACTTCCCGAGGTGAAGAAACCCTTTTTGAGAACTCAGAGTGAGTAAATTGGCCATTTTCATGCACTTTTAACCATTCCATAAATCTTGTGTTTTGGGCCCCTGGAAGCATGAAAATCACTTTAAACATGCTAATTTTAGCTCTAACACTGATGATCCACCTACAAATGTGAACTGACGTTCAAAAATAAAACATTTGAAAACAGACCATTTTCCACATTTCTAAAGCATGACGTAATGGGAGGGTGTTATCTCTTTTGTCGAAAATCAGCCGTTTTTGCTCGAACATTAAATGCCTCCAAATGGTATTTAATTAACTTCCCGAGCCCCTGGAAGCATGAAAATCACTTTAAACATGCTAATTTTAGCTCTAACACTGATGATCCACCTACAAATGTGAACTGACGTTCAAAAATAAAACATTTGAAAACGGACCATTTTCCACATTTCTGAAGCATGACGTAATGGGGGGTGTTATCTCTTTTGTCAAAAATCAGCCGTTTTTGCTCGAACATTAAATGCCTCCAAATGGTATTTAATTAACTTCCCGGGGTGAAGAAACCCTTTTTGAGAACTCAGAGTGAGTAAATTGGCCATTTTCATGCACTTTTAACCATTCCATAAATCTTGTGTTTTGGGCCCCTGGAAGCATGAAAATCACTTTAAACATGCTAATTTTAGCTCTAACACTGATGATCCACCTACAAATGTGAACTGACGTTCAAAAATAAAACATTTGAAAACGGACCATTTTCCACATTTCTGAAGCATGACGTAATGGGGGGGTGTTATCTCTTTTGTCGAAAATCAGCCGTTTTTGCTCGAACATTAAATGCCTCCAAATGGTATTTAATTAACTTCCCGAGCCCCTGGAAGCATGAAAATCACTTTAAACATGCTAATTTTAGCTCTAACACTGATGATCCACCTACAAATGTGAACTGACGTTCAAAAATAAAACATTTGAAAACGGACCATTTTCCACATTTCTGAAGCATGACGTAATGGGGGGGTGTTATCTCTTTTGTCGAAAATCAGCCGTTTTTGCTCGAACATCAAATGCCTCCAAATGGTATTTAATTAACTTCCCGGGGTGAAGAAACCCTTTTTGAGAACTCAGAGTGAGTAAATTGGCCATTTTCATGCACTTTTAACCATTCCATAAATCTTGTGTTTTGGGCCCCTGGAAGCATGAAAATCACTTTAAACATGCTAATTTTAGCTCTAACACTGATGATCCACCTACAAATGTGAACTGACGTTCAAAAATAAAACATTTGAAAACGGACCATTTTCCACATTTCTGAAGCATGACGTAATGGGGGGGTGTTATCTCTTTTGTCGAAAATCAGCCGTTTTTGCTCGAACATTAAATGCCTCCAAATGGTATTTAATTAACTTCCCGAGCCCCTGGAAGCATGAAAATCACTTTAAACATGCTAATTTTAGCTCTAACACTGATGATCCACCTACAAATGTGAACTGACGTTCAAAAATAAAACATTTGAAAACGGACCATTTTCCACATTTCTGAAGCATGACGTAATGGGGGGGTGTTATCTCTTTTGTCGAAAATCAGCCGTTTTTGCTCGAACATTAAATGCCTCCAAATGGTATTTAATTAACTTCCCGGGGTGAAGAAACCCTTTTTGAGAACTCAGAGTGAGTAAATTGGCCATTTTCATGCACTTTTAACCATTCCATAAATCTTGTGTTTTGGGCCCCTGGAAGCATGAAAATCACTTTAAACATGCTAATTTTAGCTCTAACAC